>NC_036652.1:2646502-2838345 GCF_002806865.2 Cucurbita pepo subsp. pepo
AAAAAAAAAAAAAAAAAAAAAAAAAAAAAAAAAAAAAAAAAAAAAAAAAAAAAAAAAACATCTGTCCAATAAAAATACCTACAAATATTCTTTAAATACCTTAACCAGTAACCTCGAGCCAAAAGATGAAAATTCTTCTATTCAAATTTTAAGTTTTAAAATGCAAATTTATATTTAAAATTTTAACAAATATAATATTTAACGTTATAAAATTTAAATTTAAATAGGTACGATATAATATATTAAACATGTTTATAAATCATTTAATAGGAAAAAAAATTAAAGTTTTTAAAAATAGAGATTTAAAGTAACACAATGATTAAGCATATTATTAGGCTCTCAAAACCCTTTTTACTGTCAGCTTTTTGGTAATGATATCACAATCATAATTATATATATATATATATATATATATATATATTCCCAAGAAAAAGAAAAGGGAATCACTGTCACAGTTTGGTCAAACACAAAAAATCATGCAAAAACACAACACACAAAGTCAAACACAAAACACAAAACCAGGGAAAATTTGTAGTCCTAATACATGTTCATGTTCTTTTATGTCAAGTAATTAAGGGAGATTCTACAAGAATGTTTTTTCCATGAAAAGCATATATTTTATGGTACCAAAAGGAAAGAATCTCGCTTTCTATCTTTCTTTCTTTTCGTGTTCTGTGTCACTNGTCTCTCTCAAGATCGCTCTCGTCACCCTCTTAGTCTTCTTCTCATGTTTTGCATCGTTCACTCATTCAGTTGGTGACGATAACTTCAAGTAGTTTCACGACTATCTCTAACGGCAAGCAAACATCGGCCTAAAACTACTCTTCTATTCAATTAAAAAAAAAAAAAGNCTTCGTAATTTGATTAATTCTCATTATTTAACATAAAAGCTCAGGTTTAACGTTAAATTTTTTAGAACGGTTTGACATTTTTTTTTGTTGGATTCTCGAAAATAGGGTTACAATCGAACCTAACCCTATCATACTTTTGAAAATATTTAAAATATTTAGTGATGGTAACTGATCTTAGTGATGCATTGTGACTTGTAAATGTTTGATATTTGAACGTCAGATAGTCAGATAGTCAGATACTCCAACAACCCAACTCAAAAAATAGAGAGTTGGTATGGATTAGCTTGTGATCTCGATTTGGGTTGCTCGGGTGAACTCAGATCACCAACCCAACCAACTCAAAATTTCGAGTTGTTCCAAAAGATTTTTTTGACCTAACCCATGTATACCTACCGACAACAAAAAGAAACCCTAACACACAAACAAACTAACAAATAAAAGGAAAAAAAAGAATCATNAACCAATATTTTACCAATACATAAGCAGCAATGACCCTTAAAAAAGTCAAAATTTCAAATCTCCAACTAAAAAAAAAAAAAAAAAAAAAAAAAAAAAAAAAAAAAAAAAAAAAAAAAAAAAAAAAAAAAAAAAAAAAAAAANACAACCCAACTCAAAAAATAGAGAGTTGGTATGGATTAGCTTGTGATCTCGATTTGGGTTGCTCGGGTGAACTCAGATCACCAACCCAACCAACTCAAAATTTCGAGTTGTTCCAAAAGATTTTTTTGACCTAACCCATGTATACCTACCGACAACAAAAAGAAACCCTAACACACAAACAAACTAACAAATAAAAGGAAAAAAAAGAATCATATATTTACCTTTTTTATTTCAACGAGAGATGGAGACTTTTTCTAAAGAGGTGTTTGGTTGACGGGAATGAAGCCTGGTCCGAGATCATATACCGAAACAATCAAACAACAACACCAAAAAAAAAAAATGGAGCTTTTGATACAAATACGTTGAATATACGATCCTCGAGCCAAACAACATTCCCATCAACCTCAACCTCTTTTTCTTGTACCACGGTCGACTCCGAGTGCGAATTCGAGATACGAGTTTGATATCTTAAACACGAGTTCAAAAGTTCAAATCTATGTCGACCCGAACCAAAGTTGGGAGGAAGAGATGAAAGAGAGAGAGAGAGGCATTTAGGGTTTGCTTACCCTTTCTCTCAATGAAAAGAATCCATAGAGTTGACGTTTAGAAAACCCTAGAGAACATCACTTTATAGAGAGACGATAAGAGGTGCTCTCCTCGGTTTTATAACCCATTATTTTATTTTCCTAAATATATTTCTTTTTATTTAATTACAAATTCAAATTCAAATTAAAACTCTTTCTCTCTCTTAAATTTGACAGCTAAAGGTTTTACCTTAAAATATGATTAATTTTTAATTATTATTTTATGAGTAAGATATACAAAATTTGGTAGTTTGAATCGGGTGAGGAAGACAACGAGTCGGGTTAGATCCCCACCCAAGACCCGGTCCACATCTCCAACCTAGCACAATAGTCATTAAAGCCCAAGCTCAAGCCCACACCCAAACCCAACAAAGTCCATGCTTGACATGACCCAATAGTCATCATATGACTCGAGGCACATGTAGACGTCAACTTGCATGTAGCTCGGAGGCTTGTCCTAGGTGTGCAACTTGACCTAAGCTGCTCTTTGGAAATGGTACACACACAACTTGGGCATGTTGCGTCCCCTATTACTGGCTCGATTAGGAATTTGGTGGCTCCCCGGCTACGTTTGATGTTTTAGAACGGTGCTATCGTTGTGTTTTTGGAAGAATTTGAAATTAGTAAGGCTATTATTTTGCGAATTTAAAAATATTTGGAGCCAAATTTAGATTAGTTAACAAAGTGAAGAGAATTGGTTTTATTAATGACGACTTAAATATGATGTGATGGGAATTCATATGTGGACTTGAACTTCAAGAGCAAGATCGGGCTAACACTAACCAGTGGTATTTAGTGATTTTAGCTTTGACCAATTGTATATGTGGATTCATTATTAGAATGTCTTCGAGCCAGGTTAGATAAACGGAGTATTATATAAATAACACGTAATTTATGGTCTATCTACATGTTATTTGATGTTGTGATATGATATATACTATTGATTACCTTATGTTTAAGAATGTTATGTGATGGAAAGCTTCATTTTAATGATAATATAAATAATATTCTACCAAATTTTTAGAAATATCAAAATTTAACATTACAACTTAAATCTATATAAAAAAAAAAATTCAACCTAGTTTAAATTTAAATATTAGAATTATAGTCTCAAATCCATTGATATTGTAGTATATAAATAATAATATTTATAAAAAGCCCCGAAATTCATAGTTTTCGTTCCAAATTTCATGGGTTTTTTTGTTTCGGATTTAGACTTGGGCAAACATGGTATCCAGATCAACTCATGATGTTGGGATATGGAGCCCTGATGCTTAGATTTGGTAGAGATATATTTGGAAGATATTTCGAAAGATAGGATAGAGATATATATGGTAGAAATTTGGTAAAGATTTGATAGAGATATATTTGTTAGATTATATCAAGTAGGTTTAAATGTTTGGAAGCTATATTTAGTAAATTGAAACCATATATATACCCCATTAGGTCATGCTGTCAAAATGTACTTCTCTTCATTCTCTGTATTTTCTCTTGTTGTACATATTTGAAGTCATCAATACAAATTCTTTAGCCAATATTCCTCCTTCTATTTATTTTCGCTCTCCTGTTCTTTGTGTTCATCTTGATCGAGTGTGTGCGTTGTTGAGCGATCCTAACAATTGGTATCAGAGCTAACAACTCGTATCGATCCTAACACATGAGCCTAGCTCAAATCGCGTCTTCGGCCAAACTCAACATACTGCGAAAGTTGATTCGCGTGCACGCTCGATCCGTTTACTTAATCGATAGTAACCCGCGTGTTTTCTTTGTAACCCACATGCGGTGCGCATCATTTAGCTGCTTAGTATGCGGCTCACCTCGGCTCGCTTGTCTGTTTAGTCCTCTACGTGTAGCTCACGTTTGACTTGACTTAAGCGGCTCATTATGGCTCAAATTAGGGTTTATAGTATTGATTCTTATAGAGCTGTTTTTGACCTCATTTGAGGCATTTAAGGTAAGTATGACTTATAATTACTCGTTTTAAATTATTTTGATCTAAAACTTGGAATTATTTGATAATTTAGGTATGCTAAGTTTGTTATGATGTCTTAATGCGATGCAGTGGGTCCACCTAGGTTGAAACAAACTTTGAAGGATGGAATTGAACCAACATTAGGAATATTTAGAGAGTCTGGCTTAGACCAACCAAGTAAGTGACTTTACTATCGCCTTGGTTGGATGAATTGCATTATGTTCAATGCATGCCCCGTGGCCCCTACACGTGCATATGTATGAGTGATAGCTTGACGATCATAAGAAACGTAAATATCGTAAATCAAAAGTCATTAGCTTGACGATCCATGGGCCTAGTTTGACCTCATTAGCTTGACGATCTAGGCCCATGGATGTGCAAGCTCGCCTGGTGGGCCAATGCTCGGATGCATGGGCCAAGTGAAAAGAAGTTCTACACATCCAACCTTGCCTTGAAACTGAAAAGCTACCGAAGGACATGCTATGATACGTTAAAAAGATAGGTCCTGCCATGTTGCAAATGTTGCATTCTCGACCTCAATAGTGAGGCTATTTATTGAGTATTTCTTAAAATACTCAAATCATGTGTTAATCTTACATTTCAAGTAAAGGTAAGACACCCCTCTACGAACTACAATCGTCGTGATGAAGGCCACGAAACCAGTGTTAGGAAAATTACGTTTATGTCTATTTTGTAGCCCTTAAGTTAGATCACAACATTATTTTTCTTATTTTCTTTGTTTTATTTAAATTTCACGTTATTTATATCCCGTTATTTTGTTTTAAATCTTTTATTACGAACATTTAAATCCATGACATTGTTTTTTAAAAACATTTTAAACGAATGTTTTCACACTTAACAATCTTGTCACGTTGCATAAATTGACTAAGCATACGACCTGAATAAACTATGTCAGGCCTAGTAACGGTCAAATATATTAATCTGTCAATCAACCGTCTGCATGAGCCAAGAAAATCACATTGGGAGGCAACTCTTCGAGTTCTGAGATACATCAAAGGTACTCCTGGTCAAGGACTCCTACTACCATCTGAAAACAATTTAAGATTACAAGCATACTGCGATTCTGACTGGGGTGGTTGTCGAACTTCCATACAGTCTATTTCTGGGTTATGCATTTTCCTCGGAAATTCAATTATTTCTTGGAAGTCTAAAAAGCAGACTAATGTGTCTAGATCATCAGCAGAAGCCGAGTATCGAGCTATGACAAATACTTGTTTAGAGTTAACTTGGTTAAGATACATTCTTCAAGACTTGAATGTTCCACTATCCGAACCAGCATTATTATATTGTGATAATCAAGCAGCATTACATATAACAGCCAATCCAGTTTTTCACGAACGTACGAAACACATTGAAATAGATTGTCATATAGTTCGAGAAAAGTTACAAGCTGGAATCATCAAACCGTGTTATGTCTCGACTAAAATGCAATTGGCAAATGTTTTCACTAAAGCTTTGAGAAGACATCAGTTTGATTTTTTGAAGGACAAATTGGGTGTCATTGACATACACCCTCCCAACTTGAGGCGGAGTATTAAGATATGATATTTGGAGAATATATTTTAATAATTAGTTATGAAGTATATCTGAGATATTTTGGAAGTTGTTAGTAGTATATTTTATATTATTTACAAGATTTAGGTAGTTATATATTCTTGTAATAGTTGATAGTTTGTATTCTATTTAAACGTTGTAAACATTAATAACGATCATGCTTTCGATCCCAATTTTATTTCTATTTCTCATTCTTAACACATGTATATAGTAGCGGCTCCATTTCAATAGAAAAATAGAGTCATTACATTATTAGCCAAAATAAATGTATCGGGTTGAAATAAAATGATGAAGATTCTCTACCTTATTCCGGGGAGCAAGTAATTAGACATCTATTGAAAGTTGAAAATAAATTTTAAATTTAATAGATAATTAAATTATGAAAATTTTAAAATTGTAAAATATTTATTAGAAATTTACAATCAAACCAATACAAAACAAAACAAAATGGTAAGCATTAGCGATTTGAAAACACAAAGAAAATTGGAGTTGTATACGTTTATGTGGAATCCATATCCATCAATTGAATCCAATCATAGAATACGCATACGGCAGCTCTTCTATTCCGCCATCTGTAAGGCCGATCGGCTTTTGTTATATCGGGGTGGAGGATTTTCTTTCTCTTTTCGGAGCAAAAAGTATCAAGCTGAGGTCATTTTGCTTTCAATTTTTCCAATACAACCTCCACATGGAGGTTAAGATTCTTCTACTTCAGCATCTCCCATAAACATGGATTCCCATTTCGAAGGGTCCTCGAATTGAAACAGAAATGCTCTGTAAACTCCCTTCCACGTCTTCCGCAGGATTGGATCCTTCGATTTCTCACCATGGTTATAATCGCAAGTTTGGGTGTTCCACTAGAAAGAATGTTCCAGAGCTCAAGTATCGGTTTAAGATTGTGGGTCTTTCTAAGGGAGATAAATGGCCTCTCAATGACATTGATGCAAGTGAGTTTGTCAATACAATTCTATGGATTTGAGTTTATTTTGTATATCTGTTTCTGTGTTTTCCTGGTATAGCTGTTTGATTTCTACTTATGTAGCTTTATGGTGAAGAGAAATTACTCTTGGCTGTGATTGAACACTAGATCATTTCATGATAATTTTACTTATGGAGCTGGAAAATAACATTTTAGATTGAATGCTGATAGTCAATAGACATGGAAACTCTAGGTGTTCTTCTTTGTTATGGTGTGTGTGTATAATCTGTGGCAGCTTTGATATTGTGAAAGTAGGAAATTTTTAAATCAGGAGGAGGAAGTTCTTAGGGTGTCATCCTTTGTGTTCCACGGTGAAGTGGAGATGAACGGAGGGAAGCGATGAGGTTGTGAACTTCTATGAAATTTGCTTAGTCATAGATGACAATTGTTGGTCATGTAGTGTCATTTGAAATGGTTGCTAGAAGTTTGATGCGTGGTGTCATAGTCATGCTTGTCTGTGACGTATTGCCTGTGGCTGCATGTTGGATGTTCCGATCATGCTTGTCTAGGGTGTGTTGTCCATGGCTGCATGCACGTTCCAAACCCCTTTTACTTACTTTCATGTGTAGTTAGGTCATGATTATTCTTGTCATGTCAATATGGGGGTGTATGACCGTTCACCAAAATCATGTCTATGCTCGCTAGGGCTAAAATGCCCCAAAATGTATCATAGGGGGATGTGACTAATTGTCAATTCTTCCTACCTAGGTTATACCTATCAAAGCCATGGTTTTTGCTTATTCGCTTTAAGCCTACAACATTATTTTCTTTCAAATTGTTTTCAACCCATTTCCTCGCTCATGTTTTCTAAAATATTTCTTAAGCGTCACTTGAGGCTTGATCATACGTCAAGATTGTCTGCAAAGTTTGACTCTCACACAGCTGACTAGTTCATTGGGTTCGAATAATTGCCACACAGTTGCTGTCTCGCTGCCACAAGAGTGCAATTGTGACATGTGACACTATGAGTCATAGTCACTAATATAGTTCAATCGTAAATGTGAACCGTCGACAAGATAAATCTAAGCTAACCAAAGAACTTAAAAGATGAGAGATTTCAAGAAAATGGCATGAGAAAAATAACAAAAAGAGAAGACAAACTAAACTGACATTTAATGCTTTAAACTGACAACACTAACATAATTAATTAAAATGATAGTGTTCGGTTAATATAACCGCAGCAACATTGTTTTGCGCTAACATCTTAACACTCCCACTCTAACCAAACGATAAGGAAATGATGTGGTTTTGTGACGCAGCTCAATGAACTTGGCCTCTGATAAAACTTTGGTTAGTCCTTTTGCAAGCGATCAGTGCTGGGATCATGCTGCACTTGCAAGGATTTGTCAAGGACTTTATTGTGAATGAAGTGTATGTCAAGTTCCACATGTTTGAAGCAAGGGAAAATGCGCTGATGTTGTTACACCAGATACTTGGTGTAGCAGCAACTGATTTCATTGAGAAGAGACTGAAACCAGCTAATCTCAGTTACTGTGCGGGCCAAAGAATGGTATTCTGATTCTGTGTTGGACCTTGAAACATGTTGCTTCTTGGATGACCAAGCAATTAGAGAATGCCCAAGGAATACTAAGTGTGAAGCTATAGATTTTCGATCATCATGTATGAGCACGCCCAATCTACATCTAAGTACGCAAAAGTGGAGAAGTCGGCAGATTTGGGAATTTGTAAGCCATGTGATACCTTTGATGTTATTGACGGCTTGCAAATGGACGGATGTAGGATTCAGAAGAAACTGACTTAATTTGGTGATGGTAAATCAAATTTTAATTCTTGTGTGTGTAAGGTATCGAAGGGTTCAATGGCAGTTCGATTTACAATGTAGGATTTTCCATTAGTTATCCTGCATTGGCTGTTAGGCATTTCTAGTGATGGCTGGTGTAGAGAATGGCTTGATGCGAGCTAGGACCAATCTTTCGAGAAGATTCGATGCATACTTGGTCTGGTTGGAATGGATTCCATTATTGTCACGATGAACTGAAATACCAAGGAAGTAGGATAGATTTCCCAAGTCCTCCAAAGAAAAAGTTTTGTGAAGTTCAACAACAAAATAGTTGATGATAGCAACGTCAGTCCCTGTCACTAACATGTCATCAACATAGCTTAGAATAAAGATCTTAGTTGATGCAGTAACAAGCAAAAATTAAGAATTATCAGCTCTTGAATTTTTAAACCTGCATAGCAGTGGCATTTGTCCAAGCCTCTCAAACCAAGCCATCAGGCTTGTATTAATCCATATAAAGAGCCTTTTGTAGTAATTGCAAGCAGTCAAGAAGCCACCACAAGCCCTAATTTCATCCATTCCATCACAAGCCCAGATTTCCTCTCCTAGCCAATCACTTGCAAGATGACGACATTATTGAGCATTCATTTGACGAGGCTCTTCATTCCTTATTCAAAAAGGAAAATCTAATTAACGCTTCAGCAAAGAAAAAAACTTCTGATTTGAGGATTTCTAAAGCCCTATTAACAGTAAGTTTTTTCGTTTTCTCCTTCCATACTGGACAAAGAAATTCCCTTCATTTCTTGAAGTTTGTGGTCTTCAAGTTCGTGAAGTTATTCCAACATCAGAAGAAAAGGTCAGTGTTTGGCCTTTGGGTTCCCTCAAGCCTTTCATGGATCATCTTTTTCGAATTCTGTTAAAAGGATAAAGATGTTTTGTTTTGTTTTGTCTCTTCTGTTGGTGTGCTTGGCAGCAGCATTTCTTGGGGTTTTGTTGTCTCAAGAAAGTGGTTTTTAGCGTCTTTGGCTTCATAGATTCTTTGTAAGCAAGCCTCTTCTTTGGCTAGATCACTTTGATTCCGCTAGTGTAGAGACTTCCTCTTGACTTTATCTATTCTAGCTTTTTGTTGGATTTTCTTTTCAGTTTAATTTTTTAATATGGGATGATTTTATTTTTTTAATTTCTAGTTTTTGCTAATTCCTTATGAAGTTTGTATCTTTGGAGCATTAGTCTCGTCATTTATCAATGAAAGTTTTGTTCCTTGTTTAAAAGAAGGTGTACTTCATTTTCACTTTTGACCAATAGGAAGTGCTTTATGTAGATTCCTTGGCAGGGGGTTGTTTAACTTCTTATTTTATGTAATTTCATCTTATTAAAAAAATGAATATTTCTCATAAAATAAAAAATGTTGATATGTCATATGAAGGTCAATGGTTAATTCTTATTGCCTTTTATCTTAGTATTGCTTTTTTTCCCCTCCTCTCTCCTAACGCAGTCTTCTCCGTGCTCTATTCTCATCCTGACAGACGCAGTGCAACAAAACTTAAACAAATGGCTGCTGAAGACGCAAAACTTCTTAAATGAAGTTACATCTCCCCGGGGAAAAATCAGTAAGAACAAAGATCATATTCCTACAGGAGCCTCCACCGACATAGAGGATCTAGTTATGGAGGAATATACTGTTAATATCAGGACACCAAATGGCCTCCTGTCTTCTACTGCTGTTGTATCCATTGAGCAATTTAGCAGGTCAGATAATTATAAAATTTGGTCATTTAATCTAAAGATAATTGACATATTGTTACCTTCTTGACTTATTTTTCATTTTAATGGCCCCTCCTATTAGACATCATCCATTACAGTGTTTAATTATTTAGCAGATTTGCCCAAAATTTGAGATCATATGAGCAACCAAAGCATATAATTGTCATCATGAACATCGTAATAAGATGGAAATAATGAAATTGTGCCTCTGGAAATCATTATTCAACAATGTGTACATTGAGTTGCAATAACGAGGCTAGTTATGTGTGAAGACTTTGTATATAAATCATTTATGTCCCATGCATATTTGTTTATGGATGAAAACCTTGTTATGGCGTGGCAACAGTTTCACTTAAAATTGTTGAATCATCAAGTTTTATTGATGAAAAGAAGCAGATATACAGATCCAAGTATTTCCTACCAGGTAATAGAAACTCAGAGAAAGCCAGGTAACTAAGTTTCTCTGGAGTTCCTAAGACTGCAAATAAAAGGTCCAGTTGTTCATTAACACATTTTTTCTGCATGCATGGCTAGTTATGGCCTGCATACGGACGAAGAAAGAAACAGAAATCCAGAGATCCCTCGACACAATTTATAGGAATCTGAAAAAGGAATAGTAAGCTTCTAGAAGGAAACAGTTTAGTCCTGTTATTACAGCATTCACTGATTTATTGTCAACTAGCTGGAAGAAAACAGGTTTCTGATTATCTGTCACGTGAGATGGCATTACACTCTCCCCTCTAGCTGATTCAAAGATATTCTATCGGTCCTGTCTTGCTGATTATTTCCTGAAAGACCTTTGGCAGTGGTTTAGTTTGCTCATGTGCAAGTTGATTTTGAATGGATGCAAAAGGAGTGCAAATAAATCTTGCTTCCAACTTCTCCTCATAAAAGAACAGACCCTCTAGGATATTGTAGAAGTAGAACCAACATCACAGACATATCCCACTGGGTTGTGTTCATTACTGATGACTACTTTGTTATTATATTCAAATTTAATCGGAGGTTTACTGTATATTTCAAGTTCTTCCAATAAGATTAACACTTAACCATTTTTTTTCTTTAGAAACTATACTTTCATTATCAAAGAAGCAAGGGAAACCAATTGTTTAGTAAGCTTCAGTTTTCTCGAAAGGGGGTTGTCCCAGTTTCTTGAGTTTCTTAGAGTATTTTTTGTTTTTTTATTCATTTTCTGCTGGTTATAGATACAATTTCTATTTCATTTCTATGGATTCTATTAAGCTGGTACTAGGAAGAGATCATGGGAATGTATTTTGTATCTAGGAAAATGTTGTTGGGATTAGGAAATATTCTGGAGTAGATGAAGAATGAAATGGCAGCCATGGTTCAAAAAATATGGAGGAGATGAAATCAAGACTCAAGACTATGAAAAAGATGGAGGTTAGTTAGATCGAGGAGGTGAAACCCTGAGGGATTCCACATTAGAGTGAAGAAATAAGGAAAAGAGACAATTGTTCGATCCAAGAAATACAAACCTATACAAGTTTTGAAAAGATCTTAGGGACTCATGGTAGGGGATTTAGACTTGCAACAACAACAATTAGCAGCAAGGAGTGAAGCTATCTATGTCATTGTATTGAGCTGAACACAACATTTTTTTGACAAGTTCTCTTGAACCATTGGAAAATGTTCTTTCATATATGGCATTTTCAACTTCATTACCTTTTAAACTCGATGGTTTATTATTTTAAAGAGGGAGGGAATTGATAGGGTATGATCTAGTAATTTAAATTTGAGTTTGTTAATTGGTTTTAGTTCTTGGATTTTTAATTAGTTAGTTGATTTAGTTACTGGACTAGCATCCTTTAGCAAGATTTTATCTCTTGTATGTGTAATCCTTTCTAAATAATGACAAAGACTCTCATCAAGTATTTTTGAAGATTAAGGAATGGTCTCAATGAATATTTGTGTAATCCCATTAAATGAGGGAAGTAGACCTCTGTATTGTTACCTAGATTTAGCTAGATTTTCTTGTATCTATGGATTTAGTATTAGATTTACTGTTACTTAATGATACTGGGGAGTATGATTTAGCTAGATTTAGTGTTTCCTAGATTTCATTAGCGGAAAAACAAAAACAGTAAGATATTTTAGACTGAAGTAATTTTGAAGATTATTTTCTTATAACTCTTATATTAAAAAAAAAAGATTATTTTCTTATAAGTTAGCTGCATGATTCACCCATATTTCCACTTCGAGGAACGAGACCTTTTCGTTTGCTCTCGTTTTAACCTGTCTACTTTTTCTATTTTGCAATAAAAAAAGTGAAACTATAGTGGTTCTTATTAGCCTTAATAAATTTTGATTCTCATTCCAGATTTGTTTATTTTTCGTTTCCCGTCTTGTCTAGGTTTTTCTTTCATTTAGTTGTGAAGAAGTACGGTATATACAATTTATTTTACACAGCCATGTCATGACATGCAGGATGAATGGCTTGACTGGGCAGAAAATGCAGAGGATATTTAAAGCCCTTGTGCCTGAATCTGTTTACAATGATGCTCGCAGTCTGGTAGAGTATTGCTGTTTTAGATTCTTGTCAAGGGACAGCTCAAATCTTCATCCTTCCCTCAGTGTAAGTACTTCATTCACCCTGAAGTTTCAGACCTTGTTTAATGATTCAATGATGATTAGATATGGAGTTCTAATTTATTTTAGGGAAAAATTAAATTTGTTACCTCTGTACTTGGAAAGGGTAATCAATTTTTTACCTAAACGGCTGTATCTTAAGCTTAAAAGAGGAAGATCTTAAAATTTCCTTTTTATTTTTGGGTTTTTAATTTCAGTACGAAGAACAAAATTTCTCATCTTCTGGGAGGCTGTGGACTAAAAAGGAAAACAAAAATTCTTTGGATTAATATTTCTTAAATTAAGGTCATTCCTTCGATATAAACCACTAAACTTTTTGTGTTAATAGGGATACAACCTTCCAATGAAGGATGTCATCAAGGAACTTGACGAAAGACGAAAATGGAAAACCCCTTTTGATATTTTCAAATGAGTATATGTTGATGACTAGAAAACAATACTTTCTTTATTGATGAATAAATTCTGTTTATTTATGCAGGAACCCACATTCCAGAGATTGATATTTATAACAATGCTTGCTTGGGAAAATCCATATCACGAGCATACTAATGCTTCAGAGGAAATTGCTTTTCAGGTTTCAACCTTATTAAATTCTTGCCATATTTTTGTATTTCATTGTTGTGAGAGAAGAACTCGGGATATCTTTTTTGTCATTCCGAAAAAGAGAAAAAAAAAAAAAAAATTACGGATATTTTATTAATGTCAAAATTGATGTGACGTGACGTGACGTGACGTTAACAATTTTAAGCGAAGCGTGAACTAATTAAAACAAATGTGTGTTATGCAAGAGCAGTGGAAAATCTTTGTGTTATCTCCTCCTCCATTGTGACTTCAGTAGTAGAGTTTGGATTTCTTTTTGGAAATTTGTTCGGGCGTACAATGGTGTAAACCTCTTTGCTTGGACGATTAGCTGGTCGAATTCCTCAATGGTTGGGGACAGAGAAAAGCAAAGGTGTTATCAAATGTGGCTTAAGCTATTTTGTGGTTAACTTGGAAGGAAAGGATTCACAGAGTTTAAAGATAAGTTCAACTGTTTTGTTTATTTTTGTGAGTTTGTACAGCTCACGGGACTTTAAGCATGACGTCAAGACAATTAAAACAATTGACCGTAAATGGTAAATCGGAATCGAGTAAACCTTGGGGGTAGGAAAAGTTTGAGGTTTGAAGCAAATCAAAGAGCAAGAATGTGTTACAGGGGAAAACACCACTTTCTGGATAATGCACGAAACAGAGCATATTGTACAAGAATTCAAGAACAACATTTGGAAGGTCAAGATTCTGATTTTTGATGAAAGACACTCTGCTCGTGGTAACAACTAGAACGTAGAGCCATAGAAATAATAAATACCAAAAACATGCAACACTCGGGTCGAAAATCGACTTACCATCCTTCTACGACCAAATTTATCTTGAAGCTTCTTTTTTTATTGCATCTAAAATGTGGAGAATTCTTTGCAATGACACCAATACCCCTGAGTGCGAAAAGGTTAAACTAGTGGCCTTGAAATTAAGGAGGAGCTTTTGCTTTGTGGGGTTAACTTCAAACCAATAGAAGGTGAAGTGGAAGATTCTAGTTCAAAAATGGCCGGGAATGCTACGTCAAATGGAAGATGGATTCCTACCAACAAACTATGAGCAACTACTCTATCAACGATACCAACGATCCAAACAAGAGAGAGAATTTAGTCGAGTATATAAGGAATTCCATTGCCTAAGTTCAAGAACAAACTTGGCTAAGAATGAAAACTTCCAAATCTGTTTAGAGAATCTGGTTGAGTATATCGAGGAATTCCATTGCCCAAGTTCAAGAACAAACTTGTCTCATAATGAAAACTTCCAAATCACAAGATTTATTGGTGAACTCAAAAGAAGAGATCCAAGATCAAATGGATACTCAACCTATAGCCTTTATGTTTGATGTCATTACCTTAGGTACCTGAACTGAGAAGAAGTTTGGAAAGAAACAAGGTAAGTGAAGGATGACCTTCGTTCAACCATGCGGCGTCGTGATCTTGACACACTCACGACCAACCTTGTGGGTAACCCAAGCCCTATATATACATTTTTCGCCCAACTTTGTGGCTTTGTCAAACTTTAGGCGAGGCTTGTTCAACATAACATGTGCGGAATTCAAGCTTGTTAGGCTGCCTGTGTGTGCATGTTCTATCATTTGCGACATAATCGACTTGCCTCTATACTAGGCCAAGTCATTAGGCTCGACCTCGCCTCTACTCGGGGCCAAGGTCTCTCAACGAAACATCACATCTCATCATGTCATCATCTAGGTTCCTGTTTAACATGTCCCACATGTCTTAACGCCATCCCAAGTCATGAGGTGTCGTCGGCCGTCACAGCTCACTCTGTCATGCCATTGAGAACGGGCCCACGTGTCGTTCATAATATCAGGACATCTTGAACATCCATTCATCCGGGTTCTATCGAGGCATTCTTTGTGTCCATGCCATGTCGTTTACGGACTCTGTACTAGATAGCGGGTGTATGATCTAACCTCCGACACATGGGCTGGGGCACAATACCAACACACCCATGCCGCTCGGTACTGTCCTTGAAAAACCCCATTTTAAAGTAAGTCGCTCGAGGCACTCGTCTCGCAACGCTCGCTCTCACTGTGACTCACGTATGTGCCACAGGGCCCAGGAATGGTGGAGAGTTAACATCATGCCTCCCCCTATAGTACAATTTGA
The DNA here is from genome assembly GCF_002806865.2 of Cucurbita pepo subsp. pepo. Taxonomy (NCBI): domain Eukaryota; kingdom Viridiplantae; phylum Streptophyta; class Magnoliopsida; order Cucurbitales; family Cucurbitaceae; genus Cucurbita; species Cucurbita pepo. The sequence goes on from NC_036652.1 coordinate 2,661,881, forward strand.
GGCATTTCCAATCTAATGAGTGTAGACATGATTTTGACAAATGGACATACGGTGTCATGGAGCGTTTTGGCGAGCTTTCATTTTCATACTTTCATATTTCACATGGACGAACTTGACTCTAGAACCATTTGTTTAAATTCCCTTTGGGACCCTGACTTTCGAGGTTAAGGCTCGGGGCCCTATCTGACCCTTCGTCAAGCCTATATGTGACACTCAAGTCTACTCATTGCTCCTATCTTGCTTATGTCTCGTCTCCTCTTCAATGCACACATTATATGGTGTGTTGGATGATGGATTGTCCTCCTCGGTCCCATCATACCACTATTCTATATTGGCCCTCGCATGGTCAGATGGGCACCTCTTGAGAATCGACGATTTGCTTGTCTTGTGAGGGTCAGTAAGTTCAAATAGTTTTTTTTAATACCATTGATAACTTGAAGGAATATGATTTTATAAATGCTACCAAGTTTTGGTTGCTGGAAACGATGGACAAAATCTCTGATGTTATTGTGTGTGCCTCTTGTCTCATTTCTCCCTGTATGGGGGATGACTTTTTTTGTTTGATAATTGTTAAAAAATTTAGTAAATCATTATTTGATGAATAGATCAACAAGCTTTATATCAAAATTGGTTCTTTTTGGCATTGCAGAAGATGTTAGTTGGAGAAGAGGCTTTTACACGTATTGCACCAGCTATTTCTGGTGTTGCAGATCGATCCACAGTACATCATCTATTCAAGGCACTTGCGGGTGATGAACAGAGCATCTCTTTCAGTTTATGGCTCAAATATGTTGATGAACTGCTCAAGTGAGCATCATAATTCTTTCTTTGTCTTGCATTTGGCCATGGTACACTTATATAAGTCTATAATCTATAAAGTGAAGTGAAATGAAAATAATATGTCGTATAGGTTTCTTTTTCTTATATCAAATTTCTTATTATTTCTCCCTTTGAATTTGCTTGTCACCCGTTGGGATATGGAGCCTGATGACTGTAAAAGATCTGGTAGAGATATATATGGTAGATATATGTAAAGATCTGTAGAGATATATATGGTAGATTATATTTTGTATGTGGCTAAATCTGTTAAAGCTATATTTAGTAAACTGAAATCATATATATACCCCATTAATCAGTGCTTTCAAAATGTACTTTCTTCCTGGGTGTATATACCTGAAGTCATCCATAAAACCTTTAGCCAATATTCCTCCTTGAATTGTCTCTCTCCTGTTTTTTGTGTTTATCTTGTTCGAGTGTGTGCGTTGTTGTGCGATCCTAACACCATACCCCATTGACCCTCAATTGTTGCCCTTCTCCCTCAATCTCCCTCCATCGTTGGCCACTCACTCTTCGATCCTTATCATCAGCATCCTCCCATGGCCTCTTTCCATTGTTGCTGCTTTCCTTCTTCCTTGTCTCCTTTCCTCCCTTCCCTTCTCTCATCTTCTCCAACCCCCTGTCTTCCACGCCTTCTCCTTGGACTATGTGCCTCGACGGGGAAGTAACAAGAATACATAGAGAGGAAGATTTACGAGATCAATAAGAAAATTGAAGGCATGGATCATCAAGCCTGAGCAACTGTCTTGCATACAATATAGAACTTGGATTGATTTTTTATTTTATTTTTAATGTTCTAATTCGTGTCAACATTGTTGTATGGCAGTCTAAGCAAACATTAAATGGTACTGAATCTTAGGTTTAATTTGTTGTTCTAACTTAATTTCTATTGGTTTGGCTGTAGGGTCCATGAAGGACGAAAATTATATCGAGTTCGAGATAACAGACAGTTCTTTGGTGAGAATATTCTATGTATTGGTTCCAGTAAGAAGCGACCCGTCTTAAAATGGGAGAATAATATTGCATGGCCAGGAAAACTTACTCTTACCGACAAAGCTGTCTATTTCGAGGTATAATTACTTTTCAGTTGACATAATCTCTGACTAAATAATGTCACAGTATATAGAAAATAAATGCAGTTCTAGATGCATAACTAAGGACAAAAAGCTTACAATAAACTGTGATCTTGAAAAATTTAGACAAGAGGAAGAGTATGACCAAATGCCTTATTCAGCACACTGGGCCAATTGATAGTGGACCTTGCTAATACATCTATTTGTTCCATGCATTTAAGTAGGGATCATCCTAGGGCAAAGGTGTTGTAAAGGTGTTGCAAGTATAAATTATCTTGTTTACGTTTCTTCTTAATTTTTTTTTGAAAGCTACACGTACCTAGGAAAGACTAACTAAATAACTAGATGTTAGGTACCAATACAGAAAAATAACTCTAACTAAATTCCTCGATATTAGGTAACAATACAGACATAATTAAGGTTATGGTTACATATATATATATATAATTGAGGTCATTCCTTTTAACATTCCCCCTTAAGTTGCGGAATAGATATCATCTCTTCCTAGTTGGGTGACTAACTCATGAAACATTGAGTTGTGAAGTTCTTTTGTTAGTGATCGGCCATTTGGATTGTGAAGGCTCATAACTAGTGCAAATTATCTCTTTCTCCAATTTCTCCTTGATAAAATGTCGATCAATTGGAATATACTTTGCATATTATGCTCGATTGGATTACGTGCAATATTGATCGACACAACTTCATTATCAAGGCTGACTTCATCCGTAGTTATGAAGGTTCTGAATAAATTTTATCAAGGTGAAAGATCGGTAGCTATTAAGCTATTAAGGCTCCTAACAATTGTATAGTCTCCTTTGAATTTTGTTCAATTGTACCATATCTTCTCTTTGAGGTTAGTCAGCATATGCTATTATGTAAAGTTTTTTTCCTTCAAACATTTTTGTATGTTTTCATAAATGAGAAGTTCATATATTATCCAAAGAAAAGTTAAATCAACAAACTCATTGTCATCTAAAGGTTGTCTAAGTAAATACCTTAAAATATAGTGTTAGCATTTCTAGTGTTTAAGAAATATTCATTCATTTCGTTCTTTTTGTGAATCGGTATAGGCAGTTGGAATCTTCGGGCAGAAAGATGTCGTGAGATTGGATCTTACGAAAGACGGTGTACAGGTGGACAAGGCAAAAGTGGGACCTTTTGGCTCTATTCTTTTTGACTCTGCTGTTTCAGTAGCATCCAGCTCAGAGTAGGACCCTTGACTTTCATTTTTATTTTCCAAACTGCATTTGTATATTTCTAGTATGCAAATCTAAATAATCTTGCTCACATTGCTTCCCGATTTTAGAGAGGTACATATGCTTTTATAGTATAGAAAGGCTAACTGAATACCTAGATACGAGGTAACAATAAAAAACACCTAGATACTTGTAACAACACAGATATAATTAAGGTTGGAGTTTAGACAGATATAATTAAAGTCATTCTTTAAGGTTGGAGTTTAGACAGATATAATTAAAGTCATTCTTTCGCTCCTCCTCAAGTAGCGAAATGGATATCATCCATTCTCAACGTGGATACTAACCCATAAAACATTGAGCTGTGAAGTTCTTTTGTTGCCACATCTCCTAGTTGAAGTGCGAGGGCATGTAACTAACGCAAACTATCCTTTTCTCGAATTTCTTCTTGATAAAATGTTGATCAATTTGAATATGATTTGTCGTATTATTTTGGATAGGATTATGTCAATATTGATTGAATGATTTTGATACGCGACTTCAACGTCATGACACGACTTTAACAACTATGAATAAATTTGGTTAAGGTGGACTTCAACCTCAAGGCTTTAAATAGTTTTTGTTAAGGTGGAAGATTGGTAGCTATGAAGGCTCTAAATAAATTTGGTCAAGGTGGAATCTCGATATCTATGAAGGCTCTGAATAAATTTGGTCAAGGTAGAAGATCGATAAGTATGAAGGTTCTTAATAAATTTGGTCAAGGTAGAAGATCGATAAGTATGAAGGTTCTTAATAAATTTGGTCAAGGTAGAAGATCAGTAGAAGATCAGTTACTATGAAGTCTCCTAATAAATTTGTTCAAGATGGAAGATTGACAGCTATAAAGGCTCCAAATAAATATGGTTAAGATGGAAAATCGGTAGCTACGAAAGCTATGATGATGAATCAGACCTCCCAAAAAAGAATGTTGCAAGTCTAAATAATCTTGCTAACCGTTCTTAATTTTCAAAGAGGTACATGTGTCTAAATCCTTAAATACTAGGTAACAATACAAAAAATAAATCTAACCAAATCTCTAGATACTAGGTAATAATATCGAAGATTATATCTAACTAAATCCATAGATATTAGATAACAATAATAAAAAGAAAAAAATCTAACTAAATTCGCAGTTCCTTGGGTTTTAATGTTTTATGTATAAAAATCACCATAAATTTGCAGTTCCTATGTTCGCATTTGGAAATCCAATAAGCTTCTTAGTGTCATTATTGCTATCAATGTATCGTTTTATCTCTTGTTATTCTTTTTTGAAAAGGAAACGAATCTTTTCAATCATTTTACAGGAAGGAAACATGGGTTCTAGAATTTGTTGACTTGGGAGGTGAAATGAGGCGAGATGTCTGGTATGCTTTCATTAGTGAAGTTGTAGCTTCACATAAGTTTATACGTGAGTATGGGCCCGAGGATGACGACAAAACGCGCTTTCATGTGTACGGTGCTCATAAAGGAAAAGAAAGAGCTATGAGTAATGCAACTAATAGCATATCCAGACTTCAAGCCCTTCAGTTTATGAGAAAGTTATTGGATGATCCAATAAAACTCGTGCCATTTTCGTTCTTACAAAACGCACCTTACGGTGATATCGTCCTTCAAACATTGGCTGTAAATATTTGGGGCGGACCCTTGGTGAAAAACTTTCCTTTGGAGGAAAATCAGGTAGTTCAAGCAGCAAGATCTTCAGATGAAGTATACGAAGGTGGTCATCACGTGTTTGACATAGATGGAAGTGTTTACTTGCGGAATTGGATGAGATCGCCCTCCTGGAGTACGAGTGCATCCATTTCATTCTGGAAGAATCCATCAATGAAAGAAGGGGTTATATTAAGTAAAAATCTTGTTGTAGCAGGAATGTCCTTAGTTGAAAGGGCAGCTGAAACTTGCAAACAACGATACCAAGTGGCTGAGAAAACGCAGGCTACAATTGATTCGGCAATGATTAAAGGAATACCTAGCAATATTGATCTGTTCAAGGTTAGTTATGTTTTTTACTTATTTTATTTTTGCATTTGGGTGATCGAAAGTTCACAGATCCAATATTTCAGCTCTATAACTTATGAACTTGATAGCCCACAGCCCCACTATGGCCATAAATGTGTCAAAATTGTCCTGGAATTTACGGTGGTTTTTAAAAGATCTATGAATTGTTATATCATTATTGTCTCTTTTGATTGAAGGTCTCTACTAAATACTATGTTTTTCATTCTTTTGGCCTCTTTAGCAATTTTTTGGAATACTTTTTGTGAGTTCCCACGTTAGTTTGAGAGAGGAACGAAGCATTTTTTGTAAGGATGTGGGAACCTCTCCCTAGTCGACGCGTTTTAAAACCTTGAGGTGAACCCCGAAGGGTAAAGCCCAAAGAGGACAATATTTGGTAGCGGTGGACTTGGGCTGTTACAAATGATATCAGAGCCAGACACCAAGTGGTGTGCCAGCAAGGACGCTGGGCTCCCAAGTGGGGTGGATTGTGAGTTCCCACATTGGTTGGAGAGGGGAATGAAGCATTCCTTGTAAGGATGTGGAAACCTCTCTCTAGTGGACGCGTTTTAAAACCTTGAGGGGAAGCCCAGAAGGGAAATCCCAAAGAGGACAATATATGCTGGCAGTGGACTTGGGATGTTACAAATGGTATTAAAGCCAGACACTAAGCGGTGTACCAGCAAGGATGCTGGGCTCCCAAGTGGGGTGGATTGTGAGTTCCCACATTGGTTGGAGAGGAGAACAAAGCATTCCTTGTAAGGATGTGGAAACCTCTTCCTAGTGGACGCGTTTTAAAACCTTGAGGAGAAGCCCGAAAGGGAAAGCCCAAAGAGTACAATATCTGCTAATGGTGGACTTGGGCTGTTACAAATGGTATCAGAGCCAGACACCAAGCGGTGTACCAACGAGAACTTTGGGCTCCCAAGTGGGGTGGATTGTGAGTTCCCACATTGGTTGGAGAGAGGAATGACGCATTCCTTGTAAGGATGTGAAAATCTCTCCCTAGTGGACGCATTTTAAAACCTTGAGGGAAGTTTGGAAGGGAAAGCCCAAAGAGGACAATATCTGCTAACGGTGAACTTGGGCCGTTAGTTACATTAGTTACATTTTTTTTACTTGTATTTTGAGCACTCTTGCAAGATAGGTTCTCATATATTCCAAATTACATTATGATGTGGTTTGACTATGTAATTTGTTTTCCTGTTGTGGTTGTTCTGCATCATATGCATTCTTTCTCATGATAATTAAGGATCTATGCTTTGCCTCTTTTGTTCATTCTCTCCTAATTAGGAATAGGAGGACCGTAATGGGGCCACATGATGTTCCCATTCGATTCTTATGATGGATTAAACTTTGTGAAGTGGTAAAGCAGATACCGTTCAATTAAATGTGTAGCATGCTCGATTATCGGACTTGTTTAACTATGTCGATTTTTATGTACGATCTTCTTGGCCTTGTGCATCATTTAGACATCTCTTTGGTAGAAAGTGAAAAATGTATTTTTATTTTGCATATGGCAGGAACTTATACTCCCTCTAACCATGATAGCCAAGAGCTTTGAGAAGCTTCGACGTTGGGAGGAGCCACACTTGACCATTTCCTTTCTTGCAGTTGCATATACAATTATCTTCAGGTATACTTTCTGAGAGGTTTCATGCATGAAGTTCAATCATTTGTCGGCTTGTCTTGGTCGTAGTCCATATATGTGGTAATATTTGTGTAATCCCATTAAATAAGAGAAGTAGTCGACGTTCTTAATTTAGATTTATTGTTATCTAGTTTACAGGAGTTTATTTAGATTAGATTTATCGTTATCTATTATCTAAGGATTTAGTTAGCCTTTTATGAAAAGGCACCGTTTGAAATTCAATATGAAATTAGATAATTTACACTTGCAACAAGGTATCAGAGCGTCCATAGCCAATTAAGTCTAAAGTCTACCCTTATCGGTGAAATCTTCAAGCTAGCGATCTTCTACCTTGACCAAATTTATTTGGAGTCTTCATAGCTACTGATCTTCCACCTTGACCAAGGTCCATCATTGGAATAGCATTGTATAACAATCAGTCATCACGTAAAAGAGTATTCACAGCAGGAAGGCTGTATCATTAGCATTAGCATTCCTAGCTTCATTCACCGCAAGTGTGGAAACAAGCCCAATGTCAATCCATTCATCCATCAATTCACAGCAGGAGCCTCTTTTTAATGAGAGAACATAGAGATTTAAGACGGTCCTTGGGAAATTATTGAACCCCTAGACACACTAAATAACCAGCCCATGAAACCAATTATCTATCGACTCTAATTATGAGTCCACCCCCTACTACTGTAGAGTTACCAACTGAGCCATATGCTCCACCTCCATTGCTAGATTCGTTGTTGTTTTAGGTATATACAAGAAGGAAAGTCATTTCAGAATGGATACAATTCCAAACATCAACTCTAACTCAAAATGAGGATGTAACACAAGTACCAAGAGATGATAGACCCGTAGCTCTCCGAAAACTTACCAAAGAATGCACAAAACAACCCTTATACCCCTATCAAACTATATCTCTCTTGAAAGGCTATCCCTATCACACCAAAGTTTCATTGTGAGTCTAATCTAAATTCAATTATTATACCCAACATAGTTTTTAAAGATTTTTCCAAAAGAGAATGGTAGGATGTTGTGAGAGAAGGAATGCATGCTCTAGACGTGGGAAGTTGTGGATAGGTCAAAAGAAAAAAGTTGTAGTTGCGCATACGTGGCTTTTCACAGTGAAGTACAAGGCCGATGGAACGCTGGAAAGGTATAAGGTAAGGTTAGTAGCTAAGGGATACACTCAAACTTACCGTATAGATTACCAAGATACATTTGCTCCAGTTGCAAAGATGAACACGGTAAGAATATTGTTATCCTTAACTGCCAACTTAAATTGGCAGCTCTCACAGTATGATGTAAAGAATGCATTTATTCACGTCAATCTAGATGAGGAAATCTACATGAGCGTTCCTCCCGGATTTGAAAGCTCAAGAGGTAAAGTTTTCAAATTGAGGAAGGTTCTTTATGGGCTAATATGATCATTAAGGGCGTGGTTTGGAAGATTTACCAAGGTGATGAAAGACTGCGGGTAGAAGAAAAATAAAAAATATCACATTCTATTTATCAAGCATTCAGAATCAAGGGGAGTTATAGTGCTTCTTGTGTATGTAGATGACATCATAGTCATCGGAAATAATGAAGAAGAAAAACTGAACTAACATGGTATCAGAGTCATGCCCTTAATTTAGCCATATCAATAGAATCCTCAAGTGTCGAACAAAGAAATTGCTAGCCTCGAAGGTGTAGTCAAAAGGGACTCATGTGTCAAACAAAGGGTGTACTTTGATCGAGGGCTCCAGAGAAAGGAGTCGGTCCTCGATTAAGGGGAGGCTGTTCGAGAGATACATAGACCTCAGGGGAGGCTCTATGGTGTACTTTGTTCGAGAGGAGGATTGTTGGGAGGAAGTTTCACATTGGCTAATTTAGGGAAGGATCATGGGGGTTATTAATAAGGAATACATTTCCACCGGTACGAGGCCTTTTGAGGAAACCTAAAGCAAAGTCATGAGAGCTTATGCTTAAAGTGGACAATATCATACCATTGTGGAGAGTCGTTATTCCTAACCATCTTCTCCGGTTTTGAACCAAATAAACTATAAGCGAGTCTGAGAACAGTGATTTACTCTTTATCTGGTATTTTTACCAAACTTGCTCATTGGGTGCTTATATTTTCATCATCTCTGTTCATCATTAGTTGTTGGAACTGAAATGTTGATTCTTTAAACAGAAACTTGCTATCATTTGTATTTCCTACAACATTAATGATGGTAGCAGCTGGAATGCTGACATTGAAAGGACTCAAGGAGCAAGGTCGTCTCGGCCGATCTTTCGGCAAAGTAACCATTCGTGATCAGCCACCTTCTAATACCATTCAAAAGATTATGGCTGTAAAAGACGCCATGCGCGATGTCGAGAACTTTTTGCAGAATCTGAATGTTTCACTCCTGAAATTACGTACAATTGTTCTTTCAGGTCAGACTCAGGTATGAAGCTTTTCTTTTTCTCCTTTTTTTTTTTTCACTGGTTGATTTGAAGAATATTAGTGATCGAACAGCTTCCATATCGTCTCTGTCCATGTCGAACGGGGTTATTAATTAGCTTGATTGAATGCCTTTCCAGATAACCACTGAAGTGGCACTGGCGGCGTTGTGTTCTTCAATTATCCTCCTTGTTGTTCCTTTCAAGTATGTGCTATCTATGTTAATATTTGATCTCTTCACACGTGAGTTACAGTTTCGACAAGAAACTGTAAAGAGATTCATGAAATTCTTGAGAGAGCGTTGGGATTCTGTGCCTGCAGCCCCTGTGGTTGTCTTGCCATTTGATAATAATGATTTGAAGCCATCTTCAACTCAGCAAAAGGAAGTTGAGCAGCAACAAAAGCCAAAAGATTAGACAAATGGCCGAGACTACGGGAAGGATTCCTCTTTAGATAATAGGTACTGTAACTGGTATTCCTGTGATCAGTTTAGTCGGTATTTTCTTTTATAGTTCATATTCTGGATTAGGTTCATCTCTGTAATAATTGGATGAACTGAGTTGTAGACATGAAAGCTTAAGAACTCAACCGGATCCCCTCGAATTAAAAAAGAAGAGGGGGTAGGTCCCGTTGAGCAGTGCATAAAGAAAGAACTGTATATTAATATGTATACCAATAGGGTTGTTTCTAATGCAAGTTCCCTCTTGGAAAGAGAAAGAAATCAGCTTATTTCTTGGGTGCTGGTAGTGTTTTCTTTGCTTGACAAGCTGCATAAAGATTGTGTTGATTTATTACTTTAGTTCTGAAGTCCTTTTTCTTTGTTACCTTGGGTTATAAACTCTAATATTGTTGTGAACTGTTAATTAATTTCATTGCACGAATACACCACGGATCTGTTTCAGGGATTGACGACTTACCCATTTAGTGACTTTGGCACTGGACGTTCTGAAAATGGGTACTATCAAGTCGGGTGAATTCAATCCAGTGTTTCTTGGTCGTGAATATCTGAATAGGACGAACCGTCCCGTGGATTGCTTCGGAACAGAACAATTAGAATTAGGCTCGTTGAACTGGAATGTGTATTATCCATATAGGGGATCATTCAATGGGAAGATCCGTCAACCTAAGAGGAAGAAAATGGTCTATCTATTTTACTTAGTTAAACCAATGATTCGTTATTGTAACAGATAGCAACAAACATTTCATTTGGCATGCGTATTTTTTCGTTTCCCTATGGAAAGATGATCAAATCCTTCTGGATTCCTGATGGTGCATATTTTCTCAGGTAAATCCCCTCTATTAGTTATTGTTTAAATTATTTTTGCCCATATCATTCAATTCCGACCATGCGGTGATGCGTTTATACGAGCGTTACTTCAAGAAACTTCAAGAACGTCTTAGATTTCTTGATGAATCTTGTGGAAGTTTTTCTGTTTTACTTGCTTAAACTTCTAAGCTCGCCTAGATACAGTGTGTCACTACATTGTGGTATTTATATTGGCATATTACATTCAACTTCTGGTCGCAGGAAAGATCGCCAAATACCTCTTCCAATGTTCAGTTCAGTGCTGCAGCCAAAGTTTGGGGTTTAGAGTTTAAGGTTCGAGGTTCAAACGTAACTTCGTGCTCAAGTCTATGTAGCAATGACCGAATTACAAAATTCCTGTCACCATCAGAGAATTGTAAGGGTTTAAATCTTTTTATGTTATTATGGTTTATGCTTGGCATCAATTTATTTAAAAGTTCGCAACATAGCTTTTATTTTGCTATTTTGAAATGTTATAGTTTATTGGTTGAAATAGTATATTGTCTCTAATGACAACTTTGGTTTGTGAAGAAATTGTGATATTGAAACTCACTATTTGTAGGTGCATACAAGTACTTTAAATGTCACAAGTAAGGGAGAGAGGTAGGTAGAGGAACACGGTGGCCGGATCTTAGGTGGAGGAACGCCTGAAAGGATCTAGGGGAAAGAGATAATTTAGGGGAGAAAATGGGAGAGTCGGGCGAGGAAGAAGGGATCCACGAGTCTCGAGTCGGGTCTGGATTCAGAGCAACCCAAGTCCAGCGTGCCAAGCCCACAACTTAGGAGCACAACATATAGCCCACGAGAAACTTGAACCCGACCCAATTTATCGTTTCGTTCGAACGCAGATATGACCCACGTGCCTGAGTTTTCCCATGACTCGACTCGATTCGGTAACCTACACGCGCATCCTTGCCATTGCATGTGCACGATGCGTGCTTCCACCCCAGCTCGCTCGTCAACTTGATTCGCTACTCGGCTTCATCGCGGCTCGGCAGCACCAGCGCGCAACTTGATAGCTTATTCGACTTGTTAAAGGATATTTGGTACGGTTTCCTATGTTTTCGACTCTCCCGAAACTGATTTTAACCTTACATGAGACATTTGAGGTTAGTTTAATTCCTAAATGCTCAATTCAAGTCATTTTGAGCTAGAAAATGGAAACTTTTTAATAAGGTATCTGTGGGATTATTTCTTAAAACGAGCATGTGGTAATATAGGTTGAAGTAAACGATAAGGAGCATTCCAAGGCCAATTAAGTAAGTGGCTTCACTATCGGTTTGGTTGGAAGAATTTTTTTATGTATTATGTGCCCAATGGCCCCTGTACGTGTTATGTGTGATATGCTTTGATATGTGATGTTATGTTATATTACGCTATATGACGTGCCAAATAATATTATGGTATAAATGAAATGCCATGTTATGTAATGATAAGCTATGTTATGTCATGACATGCCATGATATGCTATGTCTTGGAAGCTATTTTATATATAAAATGATGTATAAGAGTTATGTACGCATAATGATCAAATTTTAAAATGGTATGAAAGAATGGAGTTTGTCTTGCATAATTTGTTATGTCATGATGGGAAGTATGGGGACCTCATGCAATAACTCCATGTTCACGTGCATCAAGATACTTTTCCATTATGATGTGTATGGATGCGTATATTATGAGACTGATTATGACCATCATGTTCACCATGATGGCACGATGGTCGCTATTCTCTCCGGGTGTCCAGCAGCACAAGTCCGTCAGCGAGTGCTAACCCCAACCAATAGGCACATGGGATGTGCTAGCGCGCCTAGTGGGTCTACATTCGCACATATGGATCGTGTGTAGAGAAGTACCACACATCCAATTTAGCCCAGATTGGAAAGCCGCCTAAGAGAATGAAATGATGTTTTAAATGATAGGTCCCCCCATATTGTATGTGTTTGCATTTCATGACCCCTGGGGTCACTTACTGAGTATTTCTTCAAATATTCAAGTCATGTGGTACTCTTACATTTTAGGTAAAAGATAAGACACCCTTGTACGGATGATGGGGGCGTCGCTCTGAAGCCCATGGAACTTGTGTTAAGATAGTCGCATTTTATTTATTTTGTAGCCTTTGGGTTAATTAGAGTGATTTAATCTTTTCTTTGATTTATTTAAGTTTCACATTGTTATGTTTTAAGGTTTTATTTTGAACGTTTAAGTCCATAATATCGTTTTATGAATAATTTTAAATGAATGTTTCTAGATAAAAAGGTCACGTCATGCATGTAGTAGTGCCTCTATTTCAGTAGGAGCATAGGGTCGTTACAAGATTGTACCGTACATGTTTGTATTTAGGGAGGTTTCATTGTGTTTTTTTTAATTTTAGAGTAATTTTTAAGGTTTTAAGTTACAATGAGTTAGTGGTCGTTATAATATTGATGGGCGTGCTTATGCTTATTTTCAATGCTATAAATAGTCATTAATGTTTAATAAGAAAATTTTGAATATTAAAATGAGAGTAGAGTTTGTAACTTTACATTTCTTATTTCTTACTCATGAGTTTGTTCCTTTACATTTCTTATTTCTTACTCATTTCTTACTCATGAGTTTGTTCCTTTACATTTCTTATTTCTTACTCATGAGTTTGTTCCTTTACATTTCTTATATTTAAATTTGTATGTTAGAGTCATTGAAGCGGTGTTGATCAAATCTTTTGTAGAGTGATTCGAATTTTGAGGTTAGAAATGAGTTTTCTTTACTTTTGATCCATCACGATAGTCTGTTCCAAAATTTTTATCCAAAACTTTTCTTTAGGTTGATTCTTTATTGTTTTTGGGGTTATTGAATAATTTAGATTAGAAGGTTATTGGATCAAATTTAAGGGCTTACGGGTACAACTTATGTTACATCTTTATAAGAAAATATTGTATCCTCTTGAGATTAAATCCTTCCCTACACAAAAATATAATTACTCTTTATCTATAGATAATTAAGAAAGTTATTAATTTTTCACATAATGAAAAATAAAAAAAATTCAAAAAATTTAGAAAGAGAATTGAAAACTATGAAAATTTGAAATACATTTGCCGAGGTGCACGAGGGAGGCGAATCATTGGAGGACACATGTAAGGCGAGATGAGGTGTTGCGTGACCCGTTACCAATGGGACACGTGTCACATTTTGAGTGGAGCTACGTGTCAGACATCTAGTGGTGAAGCGTCACGCTAGATCTGGCCCGAATTCATATTTGACTTGTCGACCCACATACGACTCAATTCAGTACCTGTGACCCGATCCATCCGCTTCACTCAACCTATAGTTTGTATTTTGCCTAAGTGTGCATAATGTCATCTTATAATATAACATAACATAATATAACATTTCATTTATACCATGACATTTCGTTCGGCTTAGCTCGGTTCCGACACGGCTCCATGGCTCAAAATTGGCGTATTTGGCTCAAATCTAGAACTTTGACACCGTTTCCTACGTTTTGGACCCTCTTAAAGCTAAATTTGACCTTATTAAAAAGATTTAAGGTCGTTTTTTATTAGTTTTAAATTAAATTAAGTTAAGAATTCGACTTTTCCTTAGGCTATTGAGCGAATATTCAAATAGGTGAAGAGTCTTGACATAAGTGAGAACGAATTCGAAGGAAGAAAGCAAACTAAATTGGAAAGAGAACGTCGGTTAAGACCATCCAAGTAAGTGGTCCTACTATCGAGTCAGTTGAAAGACTTATCTTATGTATGATGTGTGATGTCCCACATTGGTTGGGGAGGAGAACAAACCACCATTTAATAAGGGTGTGGAAACCTTCCCCTAGGAGACGCGTTTTAAAGCCCTGAGGGGAAGCCCGAAAGGGAAATCTCAAAGAGGACAATATCTGCTAGCGGTGGATCTTGGCCGTTACAAATAGTATCAGAGCCAGACATCGAACGATGTGCCAACCTTCTCGTTGTTCCTCGAGGGGGGGGGGTAGACACGAGGCGGTGTGCCAATAAGGACGATGGGCCCCAAAAGGGGGTGGATTTGGGGGCGGTCCCACATCGATTAGAGGAAGGAAAGAGTGCCAGCGAAGACGCTGGGCCCCGAAGGGGGGTGGATTGTGATGTCTCACATTGATTGGAGAGGAGAACAAATCACCATTTATAAGGGTGTGGAAATCTTCCCCTAGGAGACGCGTTTTAAAGCCTTGAGGGGAAGCTCGAAAGGGAAAGCCCAAAGGGGATAATATCTGAAGCTCGAAAGGGAAACCCAAAGGGGATAATATCTGCTAGCAGTGGATCTGGGTCGTTACGTGATGACACATGCTCATTGGCCCCTGTATGTTGATATGATGTATTATGATGATGTAGTATATTATACTGATGTGATTGACTATGATGTTATGATATGTTATATTATGATGATATGATATATTATGATGCTATGATACGTTATGATGATATGACATAGTATGATGATATTTCATGTTACGATGATGTGCATGTATGAGATTTCATGTTGCATTATGATAACGAATAATTTTCTGATACACAACCCCTTAGTAATGTTATGAATGATGAATGTACGAAAGCTTATGCATGCATGTTACCTAGGGTAATATGTTATCTCATGTTACGATGATGCTTATGCATGCATGTTACCTAAGGCATTGCTATTTTTATATTTACGTATTTTATTTTAATATTTCTTTTGTGCTGTTTTAAGACATTTTCTTAAACATATAAGTCAACGTTGTTTTGTTTTATGAAGTTGTTTTAAATGAATGTTTTCTTAAACATATAAGTCAACATTGTTTTGTTTTATGAAGTTGTTTTAAATGAATGTTTTCTTAAACATATAAGTCAACATTGTTTTGTTTTATGAAGTTGTTTTAAATGAATGTTTTCTTAAACATATAAGTCAACATTGTTTTGTTTTATGAAGTTGTTTTAAATGAATGTTTTCTTAAACATATAAGTCAACATTGTTTTGTTTTATGAAGTTGTTTTAAATGAATGTTTTCTTAAACATATAAGTCAACATTGTTTTGTTTTATGAAGTTGTTTTAAATGAATGTTTCCGTATAAGAAGTAAACTGAAATCTGGTAAATCTATATATAGTAAACTGAATCATATATAGTAGAGCTTTGTAAATGTACTTTCCATTCCCTGTATTCTTTACTACTGTACATATCTGAAGTCATCAATATAAAATCTTTAGCCAATATTCTTCTTGCATTTTCTCTATCATGTTCTTTGTGTTCATCTAGGTCGAGTGTGTGCGTTGTTGTGCGATCCTAACAATTGGTATCAGAGCTAGGTGGAAGTCACCACGATCTGTGAAGATGGAAAGTTCAAAGATTGGAATTGAGAAGTTCGATGGATCCGATTTCGGTTTCTGGAAGATGCAGATTGAAGATTATCTGTACCAGAAAGATCTTCACGAACCTCTNACAAGAAAGATCTTCACGAACCCCATTGGGGGTGAAGCCGGATACCATGACCACGGAACAGTGGAAGCTCAAGGATCGACAAGCCTTAAGGCTGATCCGGTTGACGCTATCTAGAAACGTGGCGTTCAACATTATCAAGGAGAAGACAACGTCAGATCTGTTGAAGGCGCTGTCAAATATGTATGAAAAATCGTCGGCTATGAACAAGGTGTATTTGATGCGGATCATATAAATGAATTCAATATGATCGTAAGTCAACTGAGTTTGGTGGAAATTAATTTCGAGGATGAAATTAAAGCGTTGATTTTGATGTCATCTTTACCCGAGTCATGGGATACTGTTGTTGCCGCAATCAGCAATTCTCGAGGATCTGATAACCTGAAGTTTGATGAAATTCGAGATATAGTTCTCAACGAAAGTATTCACAAACGGGATATTGGAGATTCATCAGGCAAAGCTCTTAGTGTTGATCGAAGGAAAAGAAGTAAATCAAAGAGCTCAAAGAAATATGGGAGATCAAAATCAAAGAATCGGGAAAAATCTCCAAACAAACCCAACGTAACGTGTTGAAGTTGTGGAGGAAAATGACACTTTCGGACAGATTGTACAAAACTGAAGAAGAAGCAAAATCATAAATCTGAAGATGATGATGATTCTATATATACAACAGAAGATACTGAGGACGCTTTAATCCTTAGTGTGGATAGCCCAGCTGAATCTGGATTTTGGATTCAGGTGCATCGTTTCATTTGTCTCCAAGTAAGGAATTGTTTCAAAATTTCAAATCAGGAAATTTCGGGAAGGTGTATCTTGCCGACAACAAAACCTTGGAGATTGAAGGGAAGGGAGATATCTCCATACAAACTCCAGCAGGAAGTTAATGGACATTACAAGATGTCAGATACATTCCTGGTCTCAAGAAGAACCTAATCTCTATTGGTGAGTTGGATAGCATAGGCTATGCAGCAGAGTTTGGAAAGAGTTCATGGAAGATTGTGAAGGGCGCCATGGTTGTTGCACGTGGCACAAAATCTGGAACCTTATACACTACTATAGAGTGTATAAACATGACTACTGCTGATGGGAGTACTTCCAATTCAAGTCTATGGCATAATAGACTTGGACATATGAACGTCAAAGGAATGAAGATTCTGATTGCGAAAGGAGCTTTAGAAGGCTTAAAATTTGTTAATATGGGTCTTTGTGAGAGCTGTGTTATGGGCAAACAGAAACGAGTTAGTTTCACAAAGGCTGTTAGAGAACCGAAGAAAGTGCAGTTGGAAATGGTTCATATAGACGTCTGGGGACCATCTCCAGTTTTATCACTTGATGGATCAAGGTTCTACGTCACCTTCATTGATGACTTCAGCAGGAAGGTATGGGTTTACTTTCTAAAACACAAGTCAGATGTGTTTGCCACCTTCAAGAAGTGAAAAGCTGAAGTTGAAAATCAGACTGGTTTGAAGATCAAATGCCTAAGATCTGACAATGGAAGAGAGTACAACAAATCAGAGTTTAAAACATTTTGTGCAGCTGAGGGAATTAGATTAATAAGAACAATTCCCGGTAAGGCAAGACAAAATGGTATTGCAGAAAGGATGAACAGAACCTTGAATGAGGAAGCAAGAAGCATGAGGATTGATTCTTGACTACCAAAGACATTCTGGGCTAATGCTGTGAACACAACAGCATATTTGATTAATAAAGGGTCGTCAGTACCCTTAAAGTTCAAATTGCTCGAAGAAGTATGGACATGAAAAGAACTCAAGTACTCTCACTTGAGAACTTTTGGTTGTACTGCGTATGTTCATGTTGATTCATAAGCTTGATGCTAAGGCTGTGAAATGCTACTTCATTGGCTATGGCTCTAACATGTTCGGGAACAGGTTTTGGGATGACAAGAATAGGAAAATCCTAAGACACTACGATGTGACCTTTGATGAAAATGTCCTGTACAAGAACAAAGAGAAGATAAACTCTAAGACTACGAAGCAAGTGGGAGTCGAGCTTGAGTGGCAGGAAAATTCACCTAGTGATGTTACAACAGAAGCTCAAGAAACTCTTGATCCTATTGCTGAAGAACTAGACGTGGAGCAAGTTACACCTGAGCAGGTGTTGAGGAGATCATCCAAAACTATCAGAGCATCAGATAGATATTCTCCCTCATTACATTATCTGTTGTTGACTGACGAAGGAGAACCAGAGTTCTTTGATGAGGCCCTACAAGTGGAAGATTCAACCAAATGGGAGCAAGCCATGAATGATGAGATGAACTCACTTGAAAAGAATAATACGTGGGTGCTGACTGAGTTACCTACAGGAAAGAGAGCTTTGTTGAACAAATGGGTGTTCAAAATCAAGGCTGAACTAGATGGCAAAAGGATGTTTAAGGCTTGGTTAGTAGTTAAAGGATATTCACAAAGAAAAGACATTGATTATGCTGAGATCTTTTCTCCGGTTGTGAAATTAACTACTATCCGAATTCTGCTGAGTATTGTTGCATCGGAGAATTTGCACCTTGAGCAAATGGATGTAAAAACGGCGTTTTTACATGGAGATCTAGATGAGGAGATCTATATACAACAACCAGAAGAATTTACAGCTCCATGCAAGGAGCATATAGTGTGTCAACTCAATAAGAGCTTGTATGGACTGAAACAAGCATCGAAACAATGGTACAAGAAGTTTGACTCCTTCATGTGCAAGAGTAGTTTCCACAGGAGTGAAAAGAATCAGTGTTGTTACCTCAAGAAATACACTGATTCTTATGTGTTTCTACTCCTGTATGTGAATGATATACTAATTGCTTGATCAAGTATGAGAGAGATAAACCACCTGAAGGCAAGCTTGTCTTCAATATTTGAGATGAAAGATTTGGGTGCAGTGAAGCAGATTCTTGGGATGAGGATTTCTCGAGATAGATCTGCTGGCACATTAAATCTATCCCAAGAGCAGTACATTGAGAAGGTGTTGTCCAAATTCAAGNAGAAGATGTTCTCCAAATTCAAGATGAATGATGCTAAATCCAGGACTACCCCCTTGGCAAATCGTATTAAATTGTCAAATGGGCAATCTCCCAAGACAGTTGAAGAACGTGAGCAAATGGCATCGGTCCCGTAAGCTTCTGCAGTTGGGAGTTTGATGTATGATATTGTCTGCACTAGACCTGATATAACACATGCAGTAGGAGTTGTTAGCAAGTACATGGCAAATTCAGGAAAAGACCATTGGGAAGCTGTGAAGTGACTTCTGAGGTATGTGAGAGGTACATCCAATACTTCACTTTGTTATGGCAATGGAAAAGTAGTTCTGCAAGGTTTTGCGGATGTTGATCTGAGTGGAGATGTAGACTCTAGCCAGAGCACATCTGGATATATCTACAATATAGATAGAACAGCAGTGAGTTGGATGTCCAAGCTTTAGAAATGTGTTGCTCTTTCATCTACTGAGGCTGAGTACGTGGCAATAGCTGAAGCTGAAAAGGAGATGATATGGATGACAGACTATCTAGAAGAATTAGGCCGGAAGCAGTGCAAGAAGATCCTTTATACAGATAGTCAGAGTGCCATACAGTTGGTGAAAAACCCAGTCTATCATTCAAGGACAAAACACATTAGAAGACGGTACCATTTCACTCGCAGGTTAGTGGAAGAAGGTGATATGTGTTTGGAGAAGATTGAGGGTGCAAAGAATCCAGCAGACATGTTGACAAAATGTGTTGATGTTGGAAAATTGAGGTTATGCAAAGCCTTAATTGGTATGGTGCAGTGATCGTTTAAGAATGAAATTTTCGGTTGACTGGATCAGTCCCCAAGTGGGAGAATTGTTAGGTTATGGAACCTGCTACTTATTTATAGCTTGGTCAACGGTTATATCCGGTAAAACAATATCTGGTAAAGCTACGTCCGGTAAAGCTCTATATGATAAATAGTTATATATAGTAGATGGTTAAATCTGGTAAAGCTATATATAGTAAACTGAACCATATATATATATATATCCATTCGGTAGAGCTTTGAAAATGTACTTTCTATTCTTTGTATTCTCTACTACTGTACATATCTGAAGTCATCAATACAAAACCTTTAGCCAATATTCTCCTTGCATTTTCTCTATCCTATTCTTTGTGTTCATCTAGATCGAGTGTGTGCGTTGTTGTGCGATCCTAACAGTAGTGACTTTAGGTTAGTAGAAACTAGGGTTGTTACATATAGTGACACATATCATAAAATCACATATCAAGCATATCACACATGCAGAGTCATTGGACATGTGTCATCATACATAAAGCAATTCTTCCATCCAAATCGATAGTAGAGCTACTGCTACTACGACCCCTTCTTCCAACCAAATCGACCACTGCAACTACGACCCCTTGTTGCCACCAAATCGATAGTAGAGCCACTTACATTGTTGGGCTCGGGCGCTCGTTGATGCTATGATGCTAGCACTGCTCTCTTAAATTTAATTCTAAATAAGGTATCCCACAATCATAAAATAAAATTCTACGGTGGAAATTGATTCACCTAATCTTGCATAAAATAGTTTAAACTTGACTCCAAATAATTTAAACTAGTATGTGCTGGCTTTGCATGTGTGAGGCACCGGGTTCAATTCCCAGCATCTCTATTTTTATATTTTAGCTATTAAATTCTCATATATTAAATTATAATTACCCAATCTTTTTAATTGCAAAATATAATTGTCCTAAGTTTTCATACAATGTATTTTATTGTTTAGAAATAGTGGGGTGTAGCTCATATGACTTTGCTTTGCATATGAGAGGCACCAAGTTCATTTCCCTGCACCTCCATTTTCGTATTTTAGATATCAAATGATTATATATAAAATTATAATTACCATAATTTTTCATAAAATGTCTTTTATTATTTTCAAATAAAGGGGGTGTAGCTCATATGGTAGAGCGCTCGCTTCGCATGCGAGAGGCACGGGGTTCAATTCCCTGCACCTCCATTTTATATTTTAGATATCAAATTATCATGTATAAAATTATAATTACCACAATTTTTCATACAATGTCTTTTATTTTATTTTCTAACAAAAGGGGTGTAGCTCATATGGTAGAGCGCTCGTTTTGCATGTGAGAGGCATGGGGTTCAATTTCCTGCATTTGCCATAATTTTTCATACAATGTATATACGTATATTTCGATATATGACGTACTTGATATGCATGATGCACTTTGTGACGATATGATGAGTACGATGATTGCATGATGTTTTTCTTAATATGACTTTTGATATGCATGATGCACTTTGTGACGATATGATGAGTATGATGATTGCATGATGTTTGTCTTAATATGACTTTTGATATGCATGATGCACTTTGTGACGATATGATGAGTACGATGATTGCATGATGTTTGTCTTAATATGACTTTTCCATATTGAGCATGATGTATGATGATCAGTGTCATATTGCATCATGCCTAAGAGCATGAAAATGATATTAATATAAATATCCATGAGCATGTGTTACTTAATGTAACAAAGAGATGAGATAAATATCCATGAGCATGTGTTACTTAATGTAACAAAGAGATGAGATAAATATCCATGAGCATGTGTTACTTAATCTAACAAAGAGATGAGATTAGAGCGTTGTGTCGAGATGATAAGATAGAATTAGAGGGACCTCATGCATGTGGGGGCACATGACACTAGGGGTTCCGCTGACCTCTAGACGTCGCTACAGATTAGCTTGACCAGAAAGGGTCCAAGAGGTGTGCGAGCCCACATGGGGATTCACACTCGCACGTGGGTCGTGTGTAGGGAAGTACTACGTATCCATAGTTGTTCGAGACTGGAGGCTACCCCTAGATGAGAATAGAGATAGGTCCCAAGAGCATGATTTCATGTGTTTGCAATTGCATGGCCCCCTATAGTGGGGTCACTTACTGAGTATTCTTCGAAATACTCAGGCGGTGTGCCATATCATTTTTTAGGTAAAAGCAAGGCGCACTTGTACGGATAACGGCGACATCCAAGTAGAGATTGTGGCACGTACATAGGGTAGACTCATATTTAAATTTTTAGTCTTAGGTTAGAATAGGTTGTTTGACATTTCATTGTTTTAAATTGTTTTGTATTTGTCTTTGTTTTCTCTAAATTTCAGTATTAGTGTTTAAACACGTAAAACCATGGTTTTGTTTTCTAGAGAAGATGATGTTTTAAATATTTTCGACATTTATATTATAGATGATGTTTTTTTTTAAGAGTTATATTTTTGTATTAGGGATGAGCATGGGACGTTAATAGTGACTTTAAGTATATAGAAATTTAGGGTCATTACAGGTTCAATCCCCCGCACCTCCATTTTTATATTTTAGATATCAAATGGTAATGTATAAAATTATACTTACCCTATTTTTTTTAAAGATAAAACAAAATTGCTCTAATTTTTCATACAATGTCTTTTATTTTGAAGAAAAAGAGGGTGTGTAGTTCATATGGTAGAGTGTTTGCTTTAAATGTGAGAAGCACGGGATTCAATTCCCTGCACCTCCATTTTTATATTTTAGATATCAAATTATCATTATTTTTTTAAAATGCAAAACATAATTGCCCTAATTTTTCATACAATGTCTTTTATTTTAAGGAAATAGAGGGGGTGTAGCTCATATGGTAGAGCGCTCGCTTCGCATGCGAGAGGCACGAGGTTCAATTCCCCGCACCTCCATTATTTTTTATATATTAATTATCAAATTATCATGGATAAAATTATAATTACCCAATTTTTTTTAAATGCAAAACATAATTGCCGTAATTTTTCATACAATGTATTTTATTTTAGAGAAATAGTGGGGGTGTAGCTCATATGGTAGAGCGCTCGATTCAATTCCCCGCACCTCCATTTTACTCAGACCTAAGTATAACACACAATTTTGTAGAAGTTTAAACTTGAAATTGATGTCATGGGCTCACCAAGGTTTACTTGGATTTCAATAGACAAAATCGAATTTTCATTAAGGATAAATTTGTGACATTAGCCTAAGCTAATCAGGGAAGTGACATTACTATCGGCATGGTTATATTTGATGTGAACACGTTCCCTGTGGTTTTGCACGTGTCATATATATTGATATGTGTGAATTGTTTATGGATCGATATGCTTATGATATGATATGTATATGTTATAATATGTGAATTGTATGATAATACTTATGGTACAATGTGTTCAATGATATATTTGAGATATGATATGAGAAGGATGCACTAAATATAATGTAATGATAGGAGTAAGATACGTTCATGAAACGTTAAGGTTAGGTTAGGTATCGAAGTGCTATGGATATGAGAGATTGATAAAAACGATATGGTCACGATCGATTGATAAAAAAATATGGTTAGGTTATGTGTAGAAAGGGATAGGATTGTGATAGATTGATAGAACGATAGCGTTAGGATACGTTCCTGTAATGATATGACTAAGATACATTCATGTAACATTATGACTGATAGATATAAGAATGTTAAGGCTATGTTAAGTTAGAGAACAATATAACCACGAAGTGTTTATGATATGATATGATTATGATACGACATGTGAATGAGATATATATATATATATATATATCTATCTAAATATATATATATATATATATATCTATCTAAATATATATATATATAGATACGATATGAAAATGAGATGAAATATGTTATGGTACAAGACATGTGATAATTGACATGTTTACGATGGTTAAGGATATTAGTAATAAATTATAGTTTACTATATATATTATATTTGATATTTTATTATAAGGCAAATATTAAATATTTGCCTTATTACCATAGGTATCTTTGTTATTTCTATTTATTACCATTTTTGTTATTTCCATTTATTACCATTTCCATATCCTTAATTTATTTGATTATAAATAAGATAACTTTCACACCATTTAGGTGTGATGGATTAATCAAGCATTCACATTGTATTAGAGCCCATTCGATTTAACAACCTCGATCCTTTTTCATCTATGGCTTTTGAATCCTCTAATCTTCTTCTCCACCACCCCTGCTGGCTTTGACGCCGTAGGGGCAGTCTTCATGGCTGCCGCAGACGGAGCCGATTGATTACTTTTCGGCTCAACCCTTTTGACCTCCAAATCATCTTTCGTCATACTCTGTACATACAACCTCACATTTTCCAAACATAGCCTCTTTCGTTTTCTTCCCAATTTTCCCTTCATCCTTCATCCTTCACAGAAACCCTAATCTTAGAATCTTCATCAGCGTTCTCTTCGAAAATATATAGAATCTTGATAAGCTCATCGACCTTATGCAGAGATTTACCTTTGGAATTGGGCGCCGCACTGGCCTCTTCGCCAACCAAGTTGCCGCCGCCCTTCTCGCCAAAATTGGCTCCTTCACCCAATGTGGAGACTTCTTCCTGCTGCCCTTCTTGCCATAATTGGCTCTTCGTCCAATGTGGCGACTCTTCTCGCTTCAACATTATCTTTGTCCCTTGCTCTAGGTTTCCCCTTCTACTTCTTGGGGTTAGACATATTCTCACCAGAGCCAAGGCAGCATCGTCGCTAAGCGACAATCCCTCTTCATGGGTTAAACATATTCTCGTCGAAGCCAAGGCAGCATCGCCACTGAGCGGCAATCCCTCTGCAATTTTTGATGGCCAAGAAAGTGTTTCTCTACGCCTCCTCCGAACCAGGTTGTTGACATCTTCACGAAAAGTGTTTCTCAACCACTTTGAATTTTTCAGATCCAAGCTTCACGTTCGTTCAAATCCGACGCTCAGCTTGCGGTGGCGTGTTAAGGATATTTAGTAATAAATTATAGTTTACCATATATATTATATTTGATATTTTATTATAAGGCAAATATTAGATATTTGCCTTATTACCATAGGTATCTTTCCTATTTCCATTTATTACTATTTCTATATCTTTGTAATTTATTTGATTATAAATAAGATAACTTTCACACCATTTAGGTGTGGTGGATTAATCAAACATTCACAATGATATATATATATATACTGATACGATAGGAAAATGAGATGAAATATGTTATGGTACAAGACATGTGATAATTGACATGTTTACGATGGTTAAGGATATTAGTAATAAATTATAGTTTACTATATATATTATATTTGATATTTTATTATAAGGCAAATATTAAATATTTGCCTTATTACCATAGGTATCTTTGTTATTTCTATTTATTACCATTTTTGTTATTTCCATTTATTACCATTTCCATATCCTTAATTTATTTGATTATAAATAAGATAACTTTCACACCATTTAGGTGTGATGGATTAATCAAGCATTCACATTGTATTAGAGCCCATTCGATTTAACAACCTCGATCCTTTTTCATCTATGGCTTTTGAATCCTCTAATCTTCTTCTCCACCACCCCTGCTGGCTTTGACGCCGTAGGGGCAGTCTTCATGGCTGCCGCAGACGGAGCCGATTGATTACTTTTCGGCTCAACCCTTTTGACCTCCAAATCATCTTTCGTCATACTCTGTACATACAACCTCACATTTTCCAAACATAGCCTCTTTCGTTTTCTTCCCAATTTTCCCTTCATCCTTCATCCTTCACAGAAACCCTAATCTTAGAATCTTCATCAGCGTTCTCTTCGAAAATATATAGAATCTTGATAAGCTCATCGACCTTATGCAGAGATTTACCTTTGGAATTGGGCGCCGCACTGGCCTCTTCGCCAACCAAGTTGCCGCCGCCCTTCTCGCCAAAATTGGCTCCTTCACCCAATGTGGAGACTTCTTCCTGCTGCCCTTCTTGCCATAATTGGCTCTTCGTCCAATGTGGCGACTCTTCTCGCTTCAACATTATCTTTGTCCCTTGCTCTAGGTTTCCCCTTCTACTTCTTGGGGTTAGACATATTCTCACCAGAGCCAAGGCAGCATCGTCGCTAAGCGACAATCCCTCTTCATGGGTTAAACATATTCTCGTCGAAGCCAAGGCAGCATCGCCACTGAGCGGCAATCCCTCTGCAATTTTTGATGGCCAAGAAAGTGTTTCTCTACGCCTCCTCCGAACCAGGTTGTTGACATCTTCACGAAAAGTGTTTCTCAACCACTTTGAATTTTTCAGATCCAAGCTTCACGTTCGTTCAAATCCGACGCTCAGCTTGCGGTGGCGTGTTAAGGATATTTAGTAATAAATTATAGTTTACCATATATATTATATTTGATATTTTATTATAAGGCAAATATTAGATATTTGCCTTATTACCATAGGTATCTTTGTTATTTCCATTTATTACTATTTCTATATCTTTGTAATTTATTTGATTATAAATAAGATAACTTTCACACCATTTAGGTGTGGTGGATTAATCAAACATTCACAATGATATATATATATATACTGATACGATAGGAAAATGAGATGAAATATGTTATGGTACAAGACATGTGATAATTGACATGTTTATGATATGATATATTGTGATGCGATATCTTATGCTATGATATCTTTATGCTAAAAACTTTTATGTTTGGAAGCATGAAATGTTATGATATGATATACTAATGTAATTTGAATGATATGATGTGATTGACATGCAAAACGAAGAACTAGCATGAAATACAATTCCGACGTATGCATGAAAGATATGATAAATGATATGATAAACGATATGTGAAATGATATGAACAATGATATGGTATGTATGGAACACTAGCGGGGTTGTATTAAATGACAATGAAAATGGGAAAATGTTGGGACCTCATGTATTAGTGTGTGCTCATGCATTGGGGGATACCCCTTTACCCTTCACGTTAGTATGGACGCGTACGTTACGAGGCAGAAAAACGATCATTATGGTTATCATAATGCTGCGAGGACCAAGTAGGAAAACGGTTATTATGTTTATCATAATGCTGCGACGGTCAAGCAGGAAAATGATCATTATGTTTAATCTAATGCTGCCGTGACGATTACTAGTTCTAACGGGTGACCTGCCTAAGGAGCTCCCAGAGTATGCTCGCCCAACAAGGAAAGTGGCCGAGTGGTGTGCGGATTGACTGCTGAGTCCATACCTGCACATATGGACTGTGTGTAGAGTATATGGTACACATCCAAGTTACCCGTTAGAATAGTACCATAGGAAAATAGATCGAAAAGATAGGTCCTAACATTGTATTCACATGTTCTTGCATTTAACCCCAATAGTGGGTCACTTGCTGAGTATTTCTTTAAATACTCAAGCCACGTGCTACTTCTATTTCAAGTTAAGGCAAAACATTTATGTATTGCTGACGACCGTATTGCAACTCGAGACCATGACACGTGCATAGGGTAGTCGTGTTTATTTTCTTAGACTTAGGCTAGAATAGGATATTTTTAATTTAAACGTTTATTTATTTTATTTAGTCTTTTGTTGTGTCGTTTTTAAACGTGTTTTCAAAACACGTAAGTCCATGACTGTGTTTTAAGATGAAAGTGACGTTTTATGAAAGTTTAAATGAAATATTTCCGTATTTGATGTTCATGATATGTATACAGTGACGACATTAAATTAAGTATAAAATTTTGAGTTGTTGCACTTTTCAAGTCACCATACTTTGGAAAAGGGAAGAAGAGAGGATGAAGAAGTAGAGAAAGAAAAAAGACGAGAAACGCGACCAAACCAATTTGACGAGGTTTTTCGGCAAGATTCGAACCCGTGACCAAAATGACTGAACTCGATTTAGTGACGAGGTTTTCAAGTCACCATACTTCGGAAAACAGAAGAAGATAAGTATAAAATTAAGTATTTCCCATCTCCATTTTTATATTTTAGATATCAAATTCTCATATATTAAATTGTAAAATATAATTGCCCTAATTTTTTATACATATGTCTTTTATTTTAGACAAATTCTAGCTCATATGGTAGCATACTCACTTTGCATATGTCTTTTATTTTAGACAAATAGTAGGTCTAGCTCATATGGGAGAGTACTCTCTAGCATACTCACTTTGCATATGTCTTTTATTTTAGACAAATAGTAGGTCTAGCTCATATGGGAGAGTACTCACTTTGAGAGGTTGAGGTTCAATTCCATGCACCTTTGTTTTAATGTACCATTATTTAAAATTTTCCGCACCTCCATTTTTATATTTTAGATATATGACATTATAATTACTTTTTTTTTTTTAAATGAAAACATAATTGCCCTAATTTTTCATAGGATGTATTTTATTTTAAAGAAATAATGGGGTGTAGCTCTTATGGTAGAGTGCTTATTTTGCATGTGAGAGGCACGGGGTTCAATTCCCTACATCTCCATTTTTATTATATTTTAGGTATGCATGAAAGATATGTTAAATGATATGAACAACGATATGGTATGTATAGAACACTATAGCAGGGCTGTATTAAATGACAATGAAAATGGAATGGATTATTGTGTGCTCATGCATTGGGGGATACCCTTTACCCTTCACGATAGTACGGACGCGTTACGAGGCAGGAAAACGATCATTATGTCTAATTTAATGTTGTCGTGACGGTTACTAGTTCTAACGGGTGTCCGGCCTAAGTAGCTCCCAAAGTAAGCTCGTCCGACAAGGAAAGTGGCCGAGTAGTATGTGAACTGACTAGTCTTGTCATTGCATTCACATGTTCTTGAATTTAACCCTAATAGTGGGGTCACTTACCGGGTATTTCTTTAAATACTCAAGCCACGTGCTACTTCTATTTCAGGTTAAAGCAAGACATTCATGTATGGCTGACGACGACATTGCAACTCAAGACCATGACACACGAATAGCTAGTCGTGTTTATTTTCTTAGACTTAGGCTAGAATAGGAAGTTTTTAATTTAAACGTTTATTTATTTTATTTAGTTTTTTGTTATGTCGTTTTTAAAGGTGTTTTCCAAACACTTTAAGTGAATGGCTCTGTTTTAAGATGAAGGTGACGTTTTATGAAAGTTTAAATGAAGTATTTCCGCATTCAATGTTCATGATATGTATACAGTGACGACATTAAATTAAGTATAAAATTTTGAGTTGTTACACTTGTCAAGTCACCCGAAAGGGAAGAAGAGAGGTGGATGGAGAAGTAGAGGAAGAAAAAAGACGAGAAACGACACCAAACCATTTTGACGAGGTTTTCTGGCAAGATTCGAACCTGTGTCCAAAACGACCGAACTCGATTCACGCAATGAAAAGGTGGATGGAGAAGTAGAGAAATTGAGAACCCGTGGTTGTAGCACTTTTGAAGTCACCAGACTTCGGAAAAGGGAAGAAGAGGTGGATGAAGAAGTAGAGGAAGAAAAAAGACAACAAACGTGACCAAACTAACCTATAACAGGCCTAGCCCGAACAACTAACCTACACATCCATTACCCGCCTCGCCTGCACCCCATGAATCGAGGCCCAATCGCCTCATCAGCCCACGACCCATGCACCCCCGCCACAACCCGAAACTGCCTACACACGCATCGACCTCCTGTTGTGCACCATGGTGCACCAGCAGCAAGCGACTCCTTCGGCTCAATGGCTACAATCGACTTGACTTTGATTCCTTTGGCTCCAAATCAATTGATCGACTCCGGTACTCCAATTTTAGCTCAATTTTCCCCGTTCTGACCATCTCGAACCTGTTTTTTACCTTAATTAATGTAATTGAGGTTGTTTTAATATCGTATTTCACATATGTCAGTTGGAATTATTATTAAATTGTGAAATACTAACGAAATGTAACAAACGATCTAATAAGAAACAAACCCCGCCGACATTTGGAGCAACTTTTGAGGAACGGAAGCTAACATATAGTTAAGCTAGGTAGAACTCTGGCTAAGGCCAACCAAGTAACTGGCCTCACTATAGAATAGATTAGTAACTTGCTTGATATTTAACGACTCGTGTCTAGTGGCACCTACACATGTATCGTCCCTAATTTTCTTAACTTAATTAGGGACCTCAACCCATGCATACTTAAATCATAAATGGAGAAATTCATAATAAACATTTTAAACATTTTGAAATTAAAGCCGACTTACATAATCGATTTATAACCTGAAAATTCAATTTAGCATAGTTTTAAATGAAAATCAAGCTTGAAAAAAAAAAAAAAAAAACTAACGAAAACTGCCCTACTATACCCCATATCAACTTCCACTGGTCTTCTCAACGTTCACCGTCATTCGTGCATGAAGCTTTACCTTTACCTAAAAATTAAGGTAGCACATGGCTTGAGTATTGTATAAGATACTCAATAAGTCATCCCACTATTGGAGTTAGATATGCAAACACATGCAAAACATGGGTGGGATCTATCTTTCATAAGTTTTACATAACCTTAGGCTCTTTCCAGATCTGGAAAGGATTGAACTTTTTGTACTTCTCCACACACGGCCAATGTACGCACACATGGGCCCACCAGGTGGGCTTGTATACATACCCCCTGCGTCTGACTTGGTCGGGCACAACGTATTACACGTCACCAGATGCCACATAAAATAGACCCACATGATATCATGACAAACATAAATATCAAACGTAGGCATCCGTACTAACATATTATAATGGGAAAGTATCACAATGCATATGACACACATACATACATGAGGTCCCGTGATTTACTTTTCATAACATAACTTTTAATTCTTTTCTTTTCTTTACATTCCATAACATAATTCCTTCATGGAACGTGTATTCAACGTAAAATTTATCTACCCATCACATGTAAGACATACATTTCATTCTCAGCGTTTAAGTTCATTTTTTGAAAGTAGTGTAATAGATTACATGCATATGTGGCATTCGTTTCATATCAATGCAAGGATACATAAACATCACATAATCATAAACAAACATATCACATATAATATGGTGCATGCAAAAGCCATGAGGAATGCACCATCATACATCATATAAGCTAACGCCAACAGTAAGGTCACTTGGTTGGCCTTGGCCGAAGTCACTCACAATAAGGTAGTCGCCTCGATGGTACAATTCCAACTCCTAACTATTTCCTATAAAAATCCATAATCTACTTAGGTCCTATTCATAACTTAACTAAGCTAAACATCATGTTTAATTACCAATATAAGTTCTTAAACTAATCATATTTGGTAAATAAAAGTCATACCGACCTCAAATTGCTTAAATAAGGTTAAAAAACGAGACAATTAAGCCAAGACGCCAAGACGCCAAGCCACCAAGTCGAGCCATCAGAAAAACGGAGTCAAGCCAACGTTGTGCACACGTTTGAGCCGAGGCGAGTTTGCTCACACGTGCGAGCCGAATACACGCGAGTCTTCTAGGCATAGGTCGCGGGTCGTAGGCTTGCCGATGGGTCACAAATCTACTGGGTTGATGTCTTCACTTCGGCCGAAATCGTGTTGGGCTTGGACTGTGGCCAGCGGATTACGTCTGGGCTTTTATAATTTGATTAGTTGTGGGTTGGATCATGGGTTGTGAGCAACTGGTTGGGCCGAGACAATTATGTTGAGGTGATAGGTTAGACTCTGCGTGATCGTGGGTATTTGAATGTTGACAAATTGACAAGACTCGTACCGACAAACCATCTTCTTTACCCGATAATAGATCACAAAACCCTAAATCTTATTCTGTTGGATTCCAACGAGACTTCGACGCCAGTGGCACCAGCACGTGTCCTTTATGCTTTATAATTATGACGTATGACGTATATATTAAGATGTATGTTGACGTCTGATGATGTGTGATGATGAGCATGATGTATCTCCGATAGTATTATGACGACGATCTGTGATGATGATGCATGATGTTGTTTACCTTAATATGACGTTTTTTTTCCATATTATATTGAGATGCATGTTATGAATGCCATATTGTATTATGTCGATAATTAGACCTAGGACACAACCCTACAAAATATTAATAGGACGTTAAGAAGAGAAGTTAATGCGCATATATTACTAATAGTAATCCACAGATGAGACTGGGGTTGTTCCATAAAGACGTTTTAAAAGATGAGAAGTTAGAAGTACCTCATGCATTTATGTATGTACATAAGCATCAGGATACTTTTCCTTTGATAATGATGATTTCGGATGCACGCATTACGATGATGACGGTGATCATGTCAAGCATGACACTTAGGAGCCTACTGTCCTCCAGACATCACTACGGACAGCTAGCTCAACGATGATGGGTCCAGGGGGGTGCTAACCTCCTCAAGATTCACACTCACACGTGTGGGTCATGTGTAGGGAAGTACTACACATTCAAGTTAGTCTAGACTTGAGGGCACCCCTAGGATGATTTAATGATAGGTTCCTAGAGCACTGTTGCATGTGTTTATAATTTTCACGACCCCTATGGTGGGGTCACTTAATGAGTAATCTTCGAAATACTCAGACCATGTGCTACATCATTTTTCAGGTAAAGGAAAGGCGCCCATGTACAGTTGACAGTGGCATCACAAAGTAGAGACCATGGCACGTGCATAGGATATCTTTTATTTTAATTTCCTAGATTTAGGTTAGAATAGGTTGTTATGCCTTTCATGTTTTTAAATTTATTTCATTATCATTTTCAATTTCATTTTTAAATTATATTTTGAACACGTAAGACCATGTGTTTTCATTGATGAAGTATATTTATGTTTGAAAATTATTGCTATATTTCGCATATGAGCTTAGATTAAGATGATGGTAGAGACTTTAGGTATCTAGGGTCGTTACATCCATTTTTATATATTACATATCAAATTATCAGGTATAAAATTATAATTACCCTATTTTTTTAAATGCAAAATATAATTGCCCTAATTTTTCATACAATATCTTTTATTTTAGAGAAATAAAGGGGATTTACCTGGTAGAGTGCTCACTTTGCATGCATGAGATTCAATTCCCTACCCCTCCATTTTTATATTTTAGATATCATATATAAAATTATAGTTACCCAATTTTTTAATTTCAAAACATAGTTACCCTAATTTTTCATACAATGTCTTTTTTCCAAAGAAATTGAGGGTGTGTAGCTCATATGGTCGCTCGCTTCGCATGTGATAGGCACGAGGTTCAATTCCCTGCACTTCCATTTTTATAAATTTTAGATATTAAATTATCATGTATAAAATTATAATTACCCCTTTTTTTTAAATGCAAAACATAATTGCTCTATTTTTTCATACAATGTCTTTTATTTTAGAGAAATGGAGGGGGTGTAGCTCATATGGTAGAGCGCTCGCTTCGCATGCGAGAGGCACAGGGTTCAATTCCCCGCACCTCCACTGTTGTATTTTATTATCATATATAAAATTATAATTACTAAATTTTTTAAAATTCAAACCATAATTGCCCTAATTTTTCATACTATTTCTTTTATTCCAAAGAAATAGAGGGGGTGTAGCTCATATGGTAGAGCGCTCGCTTCGCATGCGAGAGGCATGGGGTTCAATTCCCTGCACCTCCATTTTTTATATTTTAGTTATCCAATTATCATATATAAAATTAGAATTACCCAATTTTTTTAATTGCAAAACATAATTGCTCTAATTTTTCTTACCACGTCTTCTATTTCAAAGAAATAGAGGGGATGTAGCTGATATGGTAGAGTGCTCACTTTGCATGTAAGAGGCATGGGGTTCAATTCCTTGCACCTCCATCTTATTTTTTTAGATCTCAAGAAATAGTGGGGTGTAGCTCATATGGTAGATCACTCTCTTTGCATGCAAGAGGCACATAACTTGAGACATTGAATTAAGTATACTCGATGAACCAATTTGGCATCACAACTTGAGACATTGAATTAAGTATACTCGATGAACCAATTTGGCGAGATTTTTCGGCAAGATTCAAACCCATGACGAAAACGACTAAACTCAATTCACGCCACGAAAGGGATACTCGATGAACATCAATCTAAGGTAAGTTTTACGTTCCTCCTATGTGCATCTTTGGTGAAGTTTTTCGGGGAGATCCGAAATCAAGAACCCATGGTTGTAGCATTTTTCAAGTCACAAGACTTCAAGAAGGGGAAGAAGACAGATGGATGGAGAAATAAAGGAAGAAAAAAGATGAGAAACTCGACCAAACCAATTTGGCGAGGTTTTTCTGCGAGATCTGAACCCGTGGCCAAAACGACCAAACTTGACGTCGAAACTCTCAATTCATAACACAAAGGGATCCTCCATGACTGTACATCATCTAAGGTACGTTTCGCGTCCCTCTTGTCTGCATCGTTGTTGGTAACGAGGTCGAAAATTTGGTTTGTTGAGATACTTATAGATCTGTGGTTGTAGGACTTTTGAAGTCACAAGACTTCGGGAAACGGAAGAAGAGATGTGGATAGAGACGTAGAGGAAGAAAAAGGATGAGAAACGGCTTTGGCGAGATCTAAAATCGAGAACCCACGACCAAAGCGACCAAACAAATTTAGGAAGGTTTTTTGGCGAGATCTGAAATCGAGAACCCGTGACCAAAACGACCAAACTTGACATCGAAACGCTTGAATCACGCCACGAAAAGGATCCTCAACGACTATACATCAATCTAAGGTGAGTTTTGCATCCCTCCTATTTGCGTCGTCGTCAGTAACAAGGTCGAGAATTTGTGATATGGAAATCAACCCAAGGGAAAGTATGGAACGGATTACCTTGATGATCAAGATCAAGAGTAAAGAAAACTCGTTTCTAAACTCGTGATTCGAATCACTCCACAAGAGGTTTGATCAATACCACTTGAATGACTCTACATGCAAGTTCTAAACACAAGAATTTGCAAAGAAAGTTTAGCTCTCAACAAAGCTAAAATAGAAATTCTATTCTCAATTCCAAAATCTGATGTCTAATCAAAGAAAAGAAGGCTTTATATAGCCTTTACAAACCTTAACCTATGTGATACATAACTCCAAAATTAAATGGGCTAGTAAATGAGAAATACCATAACCTCCATATTAAAATGGCTAGTTAATAATGGAATATAGTAACCTATGTGGGTTACAATATAACCTTAACTCCTATATTTAAAACTACTTAAATATGACAACAAATAGTTAAACTATAATTAAATAATGTAAATAATAAAATGTGCTTATTAGTCATCCTTGGACTATTTGATAAATTCAGCGGAGTTCATTAAATGCAACTTAAAGTGCACTTAATTCATCTCAAGTTCAACTTTGCATAACTTATAAGGGAGGTCTCCAATGTCTTCTAGAATTTCCTTTGATGAGCGCACCATAGCTTGAATATAACTGTATAACGTTTGTTGTAGCTAAAGCTCTCGTCCTTGTAATTGGACCTTGAGGTAGGGAAATTCCTTGGTCGTGGTTCATATCAATTTGGTTTGTTGAGATGCTTATAGATTTTTGGTTGTAGCACTTTTCAAGTTATAAGACTTCGGGAAAGGGAAGAAGAGAGGTGGATAGAGAAGTAGAGAAAGAAAAAGGACGAAAAATGGCATCGAAAACGTCGAATAGAGGAGAGAGAAAAGTCGCCATTGAAAAACCACGCAGAAGTCGGGTAAAGAAGAAAGGATCCATCGAATTCGGAATTGGGTCAGATTCAACCTGTAACAACTGCCCATCCATTCGCTGCAACCAACGTGAAATGAGCCCCAACCTGTAACTAGTCTACCCCTAACAGCTAACCTGCACATCTGTTACCCGCATCAGCCCAGCCTACAACAGATGAGACCCGTGTACCCGAAAGTGACCCGTGCACACCCTCCACGATAAAGAACTACCTACACACGCATCGACCTCCTGTTGTGCAACATGGTGCACCTACAACAAGCAGCTCCTTCGGCTCAACGGTTGGAATTGGCTCGACTTCGATTCCTTCGGCTCCAAATCGGCTGATCGGCTCGGGTACTCCAATTTTAGCTCAATTTTCACCGTTCTGACCGTCTCGAACCTATTTTCGACCCTAATTAAGGTAATTGAGGTCGTTTTAATGTCGTATTTCACATATGTCAGTTGGAATTATTATTAAATTGTGAAATACTAATGAAAGGTGATGAATGATCTAATAGGAAACAAACCCCAGCGACATTTGAAGCAGCTTTTTGTTGGGTTTTATGTCCTAAAACTCATAGTTTGTAAACAAAAACATATTCTGTTTNAAGTTCAACTTTGCATAACTTATAAGGGAGGTCTCCAATGTCTTCTAGAATTTCCTTTGATGAGCGCACCATAGCTTGAATATAACTGTATAACGTTTGTTGTAGCTAAAGCTCTCGTCCTTGTAATTGGACCTTGAGGTAGGGAAATTCCTTGGTCGTGGTTCATATCAATTTGGTTTGTTGAGATGCTTATAGATTTTTGGTTGTAGCACTTTTCAAGTTATAAGACTTCGGGAAAGGGAAGAAGAGAGGTGGATAGAGAAGTAGAGAAAGAAAAAGGACGAAAAATGGCATCGAAAACGTCGAATAGAGGAGAGAGAAAAGTCGCCATTGAAAAACCACGCAGAAGTCGGGTAAAGAAGAAAGGATCCATCGAATTCGGAATTGGGTCAGATTCAACCTGTAACAACTGCCCATCCATTCGCTGCAACCAACGTGAAATGAGCCCCAACCTGTAACTAGTCTACCCCTAACAGCTAACCTGCACATCTGTTACCCGCATCAGCCCAGCCTACAACAGATGAGACCCGTGTACCCGAAAGTGACCCGTGCACACCCTCCACGATAAAGAACTACCTACACACGCATCGACCTCCTGTTGTGCAACATGGTGCACCTACAACAAGCAGCTCCTTCGGCTCAACGGTTGGAATTGGCTCGACTTCGATTCCTTCGGCTCCAAATCGGCTGATCGGCTCGGGTACTCCAATTTTAGCTCAATTTTCACCGTTCTGACCGTCTCGAACCTATTTTCGACCCTAATTAAGGTAATTGAGGTCGTTTTAATGTCGTATTTCACATATGTCAGTTGGAATTATTATTAAATTGTGAAATACTAATGAAAGGTGATGAATGATCTAATAGGAAACAAACCCCAGCGACATTTGAAGCAGCTTTTTGTTGGGTTTTATGTCCTAAAACTCATAGTTTGTAAACAAAAACATATTCTGTTTTCAATAAAGTTATTATTGATATTTGTTCAGTAAAGATTGTTATTGAATAAAGTGAATTTTACGATAATTAATCTAAATCCAATAAACTAAGAACACTCTTGCTATAGTATGATTACTTGAACTATATGTAGAGACATAAGAGTGGATCAAGTTCAAGTATGTAGTCAAAATGATCAATAGTACAGGGATAAGGCTGAGTACCTTATTCTGGGGACAATATGGATGCGGCCCACTTTTGTATATGATATAAACAATGTGATCACTAAATTGTACATGTGGAGACATGTGAGTGGGGGCGTCCTATGCAATGAGTATTGCATAAGATCGAATCATAAAGAAAACCTCTCTCACTTTATAATGTCGTTTACTGTTGAGACTGATTTTTTCATTCGATGACCTAGGTAACTCGATCTTAATCCTGAGCTAACTATGAACTCCTGTTTATTCGGAATTATCCTTAGATTTGCATGGGTGAGAGTGACCCGAGTTCGCCGACTTAATAAGCCTCCCATTTCAGGGGTAAAACTGGGTGAATGGCTGGGGACATAGGGTGTAAGATGGAATTCACTCCTACCTGCTTTTAGGGATAGTAGAGAGGTTGTTCCCTTAAGTACTAACTCCAAGTTTTGAACAAGGGGCCCCACCCTCTCATTGGCCCGAGAGGGATTCAATTTGGTGGTTGGACCACAAACCAATTGTTCATTAGAGGATCAATGGGACTTAAGCAACAAGAAGTAACTTTAGGGGTAAAACGGTAAATTGACCCAGCTCTAGTTACGAACAACCTGTGAATGATCGACTTACTAATCATGGTTATATCAAATGGACAAAAATATATCTATAGTGAGGGAGTGCAACTACTAGGCTATAGTGGAGTGTCTTAGTAGTTAACGAATGTTGGTTAACAAGGTTAATGAGTTTAGCCGGTTAATCTCGGATCATTGAAGCCCATGATCTGTAGGTCCATTAGGTCCCCCTGCTAGCTCATATCGGACTAAACCTTAGAACAACGTGACGAGTGAGTTCGAAGTGTTCGAATTCAAATTAGGGAATATATGCTAAATATATATATAATATATTTAACCGCATTTTGTTTTAATTATGAATTAAACAAAAAGAGAGTATTGGAGATATTTAAATAAGATTTAAATATTTTAATTATGAATAGAGATTCATAATCCATATGAGCCGAGATTGATTGGGATTGGCATTTGATTTAATGTTATATATTAATTAAATTGTTTAATTAATCATTTAATATTATTTTAATTTGAAATTAATTATTTAAATTAATTGTTGAATTAAAATAAAGAAAGTCAAAAGGCTTACTTCACTTAATGGAAAAATCCATATTTGAGTTAGTGAAATATTGAGTGTCAATATATGGTTTAACCAAACTTGCATGTTTGCCACATAATCCCACAAATTTGAGTGGAATTTTGAGTGTCAAAGTTTCGTTCACTCAAACTTACCTGCTTGACACATAATCCCGAGTAGAGTTTTGAGGGTCAAAATTTGGTTAACTCAAATTTTCATACTTAGACACATAATCCCACAAATCCCACAAATTTGAGTAGAATTTTGAGTCTCAAAATTTGGTAATCGCAAATATGACTCTATAAATAGAGTGATCAACGTACATAGAAATTCTGCTTTGAGAAAATATCTCAAAACTCTCTCTTTACATATACTAAATTCCTATCAAGTTTAGTCACTCACCCGATTCCACAATCCCATTCTAAGGCCGCATCTCAATCATGTAAAATTGATGGACTAAGAAACGAGAATAAGGAAATAGAGAGTTATCTCGGTTTGTTGTTGTTTTTCAATCGAAGTTTCCTTCTCTTAAGCTCTCACGTCCACCTTTTTGCCCTAATCAATCCTTATTGGCCTACTTTTTCTTTTGCTGTCAACAGCTGTTGGATTAAGGTTTTCTTCTTCTTTGGTTTTGTAAGGCCCACGCTTTGGGCCCATGGGCCAATAACAAAATAACAGTTATAAAAAAAATATAAAAAATAAGCTCCAGGGTTCAGCAGAGGAGCCAAACCCTTAGCCAGCCGCCGCCGCCCTTCCTTCCCTTTTTTTCACTTTTCTTCCTTAAGTCGTTGCCACCCAACGCTCACGGTCCCACAGCCGACTGTTTTCCACACCACTTCGTGCCCTTCCCACATCAGAAAAACCGTTGCCCATCACCTACATCGCCGCCACGAGGGAACGCCATCGTCGTTGCTAGATCCGACATCAAGAGGATTAAACGCAGCAAAGATTCAATGCCTACGTAGGAAGAAGGCTCAGTTCGAGGAGAGTCATTCCGTCGTTGATTAGGAAAGGCCAAGAGAGCAGCTCCTTAGGTAAGGGACACACCTATTGAAACTAAACGTTTTGTTTTTTTTAAAAATGGGTCGAACAGAATTGTCCTATGGCTAGGTGCTATGTAATCTGATTGTCAAGTGTAATCTGATTGCCGAGTGTAATATGATCGCCGTGGGTGTAATATGATCGCCGTGTGTGTAATCTGAACGTTTTGTTTTTTTTAAAAAAAAAATGGGTCGAACAGAATTGTCCTATGGCTAGGTGCTGTGTAATCTGATTGCCGAGTGTAATCTAATTGCCGAGTGTAATATGATCGTCGTGTGTGTAATCTGATCGCCGTGTGTGTAATCTGATCGCCGTATGTGTATTCTGATCGATGTGTGTGTAATCTGATTGTTGTGTGTAATCTGATCGCTGTGTGTAATTGTGTGTAATCTGATTGTTGTATGTAATCTGATCGCTGTGTGTAATTGTGTGTAATCTGATTGTTGTATGTAATCTGATCGCTGTGTGTAATTGTGTGTAATCTGATTGTTGTATGTAATCTGATCGCTGTGTGTAATTGTGTGTAATCTGATTGTTGTATGTAATCTGATCGCTGTGTGTAATTGTGTGTAATCTGATTGTTGTATGTAATCTGATCGCTGTGTGTAATTGTGTGTAATCTGATTGTTGTATGTAATCTGATCGCTGTGTGTAATTGTGTGTAATCTGATTGTTGTATGTAATCTGATCGCTGTGTGTAATTGTGTGTAATCTGATTGTGGTGTAATATGGTTAGGTTGTGTAGTCTGGATAGGTGTCTATTGCCGGCATATTGTGCTAGTAGGTAGCCACGGTTAAGGAGTTGTGATAATAGTTACACACTGTGTGTTTCGGATAACTAGCCACCAATAGTCACCTTTAGGGTGATTCTAGAAAACGACTATCCAGGTAAGGATTACACGCTGTGTGTTTCAGGTAACCAGCCGTTGATAGTCAATTGGAGGAAATAAGGAGGTGAGGTCCTTGTGGTAATGGTTACACGCTGTGTGTTTCGAGTAACCAACTAGGAATAGCCACTTTAAGGAGTAAAGGTGGCGTTGAGATTGTGGTGGCAATAATCACCTGATGTGTGTTTTCGTTGATCGCTGACGATTTATATGTTGACCCCAATAGAGGAGTTCCTTACTGAGTATTTTTATACTCATCCCGTTTTTAAAATGATTTTATACTCACAAACTTGAAGAAGCCACTTGGGAACGAGAAGAGAAAGTACCCTGAGCTCTTCAGTGCGGAAAGGAAGTAGCGCAAGCCTTATGTATTTAAGTGAAGCTTTCTAGGACGAAAGTATATTGTAAGGCCCAAGTTTTGGGCCCATGGGCCAATAACAAAATAGTTATAAAAAAAAATATAAAAAATAAGCTCCAAGGTTCAGTAGAGGAGCCAAACCCTTAGCCAGCCGCCGCCCTTCCTTCCCTCTTTTTCACTTTTCTTCCTTAAGCCGCTGCCACCCAATGCTCACGGTCCGCAGTCGACTGTTTTTCACACCACTCCGTGCCCTTTTCCACATCAGAAAAACCCCCACCCATCACCTACATCGCCGCCACGAGGGAACACCATCGTCGTTGCCAAATCCAACATCAAGAGGATTAAACGCAGCAAAGATTCAACGCCTACGTAGGAAAAAGGCTCAGTTCGAGGGGATTCAGACCGTCGTTGAAAAATGGGTCAAACAGAATTATCCTATGGCTAGGTGCTGTGTAATCTGATTGCCGAGTGTAATCTGATCGCCGTGTGTGTAATATGATCGCTGTGTGTAATCTAATTGCTGTGTGTGTAATCTGATTGCTGTGTGTGTAATCTGATCGTTGTGTATAATCTGATTGCTGTGTGTAATCTGATTGGTGTGTAATTTGATTGTTGTGTAATCTGATTGTTGTGTAATATGATTGTGGTGTAATATGCTTAGGTTGTGTAGTCTGGATAAGTGTCTATTGTCGGCATATTGTGCTTGTAGGTAGCCACTGTTAAGGAGTTGTGGTAATAGTTACACGCTGTGTGTTTTGGGTAACTAGCCACCAATAGTCACCTTTAGGGTGATTCTAAAAAACGACTATCCACGTAAGGGTTATACGCTGTGTGTTTCGAGTAACCAGCCGTTGATAGTCAATTGGAGAAAATAAAGAGGTGAGGCCCTTGTGGTAATGGTTACACGCTGTGTGCTTGGGGTAACCAACTAGGAATAGCCACTTTAAGGAGTAAAGGTGGCGTTGAGGTTGTGGTGGCAATAATCACCTGCTGTGTGTTTTGGTTGATCGCTGACGATTTATATATTGACACCAATAAGGGAGTTCCTTACTGAGTATTTTTATACTCATCTCGTTTATAAATGATTTTTTAGGCGAAGCTGTGGCACGGAGGTGACGAGTAGGATGCCAAAGTCAGTCACGGGGCGATTCAAGGATTTTTATGTTTTTTTTTTTTGNATTTTATGGGATAGACATTTCCACACTTTTGTTATTAATTTAAACTATGTTGTGGACGCCTAATTTGTGGGAACCAGGCGGTCACACCGAATTTTCTTTTTATTTTAAATTTCCTACTTTGTTTTGAATATCTTTAGGCGACATTGTTTTTTTTAATTTTAAAGGGGTACCCCGCACTTGATTTCTAATAAATGATCATTTTGCATGGTTTTCATTCTTTTCCAAATAAATTACATTATTTTTCGTAACGACCTTGACCGCTACTGATATGCTGAGTTGGGTCGTTACAGTTGGTATCAGAGCCCAGTTATGGGATTTTGTAGACTGCTTACATCGTAAGCCAAAGAGTCGCCCATGACTGAACGACAAACCCTCGTCACTTCCAGGTACGCTTAGCCATAAAATGGAGGAATATGTATTGTCGAATATTGAAATTACCTTGGTTATCATGGATGATTTTATGTATGCTTGTAACGCAAAAATAGTGGATAATGCATGTTGCTTAATATACGAATATGTATTGTCTAGCATTGATATTGTGATTGACTATCATGTGTAGTTTTATGTACTCGTCAGTCATAAAGTAGTGTATAATACACGTGGTATAATACTCGGCTGAAAAAAGAAAAGAAAAGAAACTTTACGAGGTAATTAATTGTGGATTAGGAACGAAACAAGCGAAAGGATGTCTGGCCAAGTAACAAATTGAGGAGGTA
The DNA here is from genome assembly GCF_002806865.2 of Cucurbita pepo subsp. pepo. Lineage (NCBI taxonomy): Eukaryota > Viridiplantae > Streptophyta > Magnoliopsida > Cucurbitales > Cucurbitaceae > Cucurbita > Cucurbita pepo. Next base: position 2,704,332 of record NC_036652.1, read on the forward strand.
AACGTGCTTGAAGCGGGCCGGCATGGGTACAGGAGAACCCATCTTTAGAGGCCCCACCTCAAGAACATTCAGTAAATGCGAACCCAAATCCGGGGATAGGAGTTCCCTCATCTGGTCTACCGAGAGCAAACTTTGATACTCCGGAAATACCTAATATGACTGTGATGATGGGACTGATGCAATCCATGGCACAGACAAATGGGAAATTGGCACAACTGATCCCAACCTTTAAGCAAAGTGCCAGGCAGATGACCCATCACAACCGAGGGGACGCAGACGCATCAGAAGAAAGCAAGTATTTTTGAGCTTTCAAACGTCGGGACCTCGAAGTATTCGAAGAAAAATCCAAGGACCCTGTCGTAGCTGAATTATGGTTGTCGGCTATTGATGAAATTTTCTACGTATGAAGTGTCCGAGGAACATAGACTGAGTTGAGTGACCTACCTGTTACGTGAAGATGCTAAACTGTGGTGGCAATCAGCCTCCCGGGCGATTGCTGCAGATGAGGATGACATCACCTGGACGTAGTTTAGAACAACGTTTCTCCAAAAATACTTCAAACCAGTTGTGCGATATAAGAAGCAACATGAATTCCTAAGCATAGAGCAGGGAAACAGGTCAGTAGAGGAGTATGAACGAGAGTTCACCTGTCTGTCCCGTTTCGCCCCAATAATGATCTCAACAGAAGAGCTGAAAGTAGAATGTTTTGTTATGGGTTTGCGGCCCGATGTCCGAGGGGCGGTGTTAGCTCACCTTCCACCTGACTATGCAACAGCACTCCGACTTGCCGAGACGCTCGCGATAGGAAATATCCAACAATAGACACCCAAACCCACTTAAACACGTCGGTTGACCAGAAGAGAAAGAGAGAGCAGACGTCACCTACCTCCTCAAAGGTACCTTGGCACCAGGCCAAGAGAAATTTAAACCAAGAGCGCAGGCAACCAAAGTCTCGCCCACAGAACACGCCACATGATAGACCACGTTGCACGAACTGTGGGAGATGTCACCCAGAACAGTGTAGGTTTAAGAATAGGGTATGTTTCAACTGTCACCAAGAAGGCCACGTTGTCGCGCATTGCACCCAAGAGAGAGAAATTAGTACCAATAGACCCCTTGGTAATCAACCGACCTCAAACTCGAGGCCAACTCCGCAACAGGGGCGAATGTATGCTACCACTCGCTAGGAGGCAGAAAACTCCAACACTGGAGTCATAGGTACGCTCTCTATTTTTGGGTACTACGCATGGGTCTTATTTGATTCTGGGTCAACCCACTCTTTTATCTCCACTAACCCTGTAAAACACGCAAGAGTAGAAGTTGAACCGCTAGGGTACGAGTTGTCTGTGGGTACCCCGGCAGGGGTAAGTATGGAAGCCTTCGAGAGGGTAAAAGATTGTCAAGTGTGTGTGTCAAACCACACAATGGATGTGACGCTGATAGTCTTAGATATGGCCAATTTTGACGTCATCTTAGGGATGGAGTGGTTAGCTAAAAACCATGCATCCATTGATTGCTTCAACAAGAAGGTTGTGTTCAGACTTCCTAGTCAGTCAAGCTTCAAATTCAAGGGGACCAAGGTGGGAACGGTCTCAAGGATAGTCTCGACATTAAAGGCAAGGAAGATGCTATCCCAGGGTGCTTGGGGGATATTAGCTCATGTGGTGGAATTAGGGCGAACTGAGGCAAGCATTAACTCAATGCCAGTAGTGAGAGAATTCGTCGACGTGTTCCCAAAAGATCTCCCCAGCCTACCCTCGGAGCGTGAGGTGGAATTCGAAATTGTAGTTGAGCCAAGAACAACCCCTATATCAAGAGCCTCGTACAGAATGGCCCCTGCTTAATTGAAAGAACTAAAGTTGCAGCTTCAAGAGCTACTAAACAAAGGCTTTATATGACCAAGTGTGTCTCCTTGGGGAGCCCCAGTGATATTTGTGAAGAAGAAGGACGGCTTTATGCGCTTGTGCATGGACTATCGCGAACTTAACAAAATGACAATTAAAAACAAGTATCCTTTACCCTGGATCGATGACCTGTTCGATCAGTTGCAAGGAGCAGTTGTGTTCTCAAAGATTGACTTATGGTTAGGCTACCATCAGTTGAGGATTAAGGAGAGTGATATCTCAAAGATAGCCTTTCGCACAAGGTATGAACATTACGAGTTTAGGGTAATGTCGTTTGGCTTGACCAATGCTCCAGCAGCATTTATGGGGTTGATGAACAAAGTGTTCAGAAAATTCTTAGACAACTTCGTGATTGTCTTCATTGATGATATCCTTGTGTATTCCAAGACTAGGGAACAACAAGAGGAACATCTCAGGAAAGTGTTGACCATTTTGAGAACGAACAAGTTGTTTGCAAAGTTCTCCAAGTGTGAATTCTGGGCAGAACAGGTGGGATTTCTTGGGCATGTAGTTTCACAAATGGAAATCACCATAGACCCAACAAAGATTGAAGCGGTGACACATTGGCCTTGCCCGACCACAGTAACTGAGGTACGAAGTTTCCTTTGTCTAGCAGGGCATTATCGGCGGTTTGTGCAGGATTTCTCCAAGATCGCCACCCCCCTCACTAAGTTGACCAAGCAAGGAAAGTCATTCACCTGGAATGATCAGTGCGAGGATAGTTTCCAGAAATTTAAACAGAGGTTAGTAACAGCCCCGATACTTACTGTGTCGTCAGGAGATGGAGGCTTTGTAGTTACGGTGATGCTTCAAAACAAAAAGGGGGTTAAGATGTTTCCTCATGCAACATGGGAAGGTTATTGCCTATGCTTCGCGTCAACTAAAAGAATACGAGTGAAACTATCCCACCCACGACCTAGAACTCGCAGCAGTGGTATTTGCACTAAAGATTTAGAGACACTACCTTTATGAAGAAAGAACCCAAATTTTCACTAACCACAAGAGTCTTAAATACTTCTTTAATTAGAAGGAGTTAAACATAATTTTCACTGACCACAAGAGTCTTAAATACTTCTTTACTCATAATGATTTAAACATGAGACAACGCAGGTGGTTGGAGTTGGTTAAAGACTATGACGTGGAGATACTCTATCACTCGTGAAAGGCGAATGTGGTAGCCGATGCGTTGAGCCGAAAATTAGCACACACGTCCGCTGTAATCACCACACAAAAAGCGATCCAGCAGGATCTGGAACGCGCCGGTGTAGCGGTGGCCGTGGGAGAGGTCGCTGCTCAATTGGCCCAGTTAACGATAAAACTAACTTTGAGGCAACATCTTATTGATAAACAACATGGTGATCTAGATTTGGTTGGAAAAAGACGTTTGATAGATGTCAATCAGACAGAGGAGTTTTCATTGACAGCCAATGGGGGGCTCTTGTACCATGTGCGATTGTGTGTGCCAAATGAAGAAGAACTAAAGATAGAAATCCTAACCGAGGCTCACCACTCGCCATTCGCCCTACATCTTGACAGTACCAAGATGTATCAGGATTTGAAACGACATTATTGGTGGCGGAATATGAAACATGATGTGGCCGAGTTTGTGAGCAAGTGTCTGAGTTGTCAACAAGTCAAAGCCCCAAGGCAGAAGCCAGCGGGGCTGTTACAACCACTTAGCGTACCAGAATGGAAGTGGAAGAACATCACCATGGACTTTATCGTGGGATTACCGAGGACGGCCAGAGGCTACACAATTATATGGGTTGTGGTTGATAGACTCACAAAGTCAGCTCACTTTCTGCCAGGGAAATCTACGTATTCCGTGGATATAAATGGGCTCAGTTGTACTTGAAGGAAGTAACAAGATTGTACGAGGTATCGGTATCCATTGTGTCAGATAGGGACCCCTGTTTAACATCAAAGTCTTGGAAAAGCCTTCAGAAAGCGTTGGGTACACGGCTAGAATTTAGTACAGCATTCCACCCACAGACGGATGGGCAAACTGAATGCTTAAACCAAATTCTAGAGGACATGTTACGGGCCTGTATGTTGGACTTTACCGGTAGCTGGGACACACACTTGCATCTCATAGAGTTCGCTTATAACAACAGTTATCAAGCGACGTTGGGTATGACACCTTCTGAGGCCTTATACGGGAAGAAGTGTCGATCCCTAGTGTGTTGGGATGAAGTGGGAGAACGCAAGTTGTTGGGCCCCAACATAGTGCAAGCAACTAATTAAGCTGTCCAGAAAATAAGAACTAGAATGCATACGGCCAAAAGCAAGCAAAAGAGTTATGCCGATGTGAGACGAAGGGATTTGGAGTTTGAGATGGGAGACAAAGTATTCCTTAAGGTGGCTCCCATGAAAGGCGTTCTTAGGTTCGAGCGCAAAGGAAAGTTAAGCCCACGCTTCATCGAACCATTTGAGATCTTGGAGCGAGTGGGACAAGTAGCTTATCGATTGGCCCTACTGTTGAGTTATGGAGTCTGCTCCCTGTATTTATAGCTTGGTCAACGGCTATATCCGGTAAAGCTATATTTGGTAAAGCCATATATGGTAAAGCTATATCCGGTAAAGCTATATATGGTACATAGCTATATATACTAGATGGTTAAATCTGGTAAAGCTATATTTAGTAGACTGAACCATATATATATCCCGTCCAGTAAAGCTTTGAAATGTACTTTCTATTCTCTGTACTCTCTCTTGTTGTACATACCTGAAGTCATCAATAAAAAAATTCTTTTAGCCAGAGTTCTCCTTGCAATTCTCTCTATCCTTTTCTTTGTGATCATCTAGATCGAGCGTGTGCGTTGTTGTGCGATCCTAACAACTGGTATCAGAGCAAGGCAAAATTCACCACGATCTGTGAAGATGGAAAGTTCAAAGATTGGAATTGAGAAGTTCGATGGATCCGATTTCGGTTTCTGGAAGATGCAGATTGAAGATTATCTGTACCAGAAAGATCTTCACGAACCTCTGTTGGGGGTGAAGCCGGATACCATGACCACGGAACAGTGGAAGCTCAAGGATCGACAAGCCTTAGGGATGATCCGGTTGACGCTATCATCATCAAGGAGAAGACAAGCCTTAGGGATGATCCGGTTGACGCTATCTGATCGCCGTGTGTGTAATTTGATCGCTGTGTGTAATTTAATTGCTGTGTGTGTAATCTGATTGTTGTGCGTGTAATCTGATCGTTGTGTATAATCTGATTGTTGTGTGTAATCTGATTAGTGTGTAATTTGATTGTTGTGTAATCTGATTGTTGTGTAATATGATTGTGGTGTAATATGCTTAGGTTGTGTAGTCTGGATAGGTGTCTATTGTCGGCATATTGTGCTTGTAGGTAGCCACTGTTAAGGAGTTGTGGTAATAGTTACACGCTGTGTGTTTCGGGTAACTAGCCACCAATAGTCACTTTTAGGGTGATTCTAGAAAACGACTATCCAGGTAATAGTTATACGCTGTGTGTTTCGGGTAACCAGCCGTTGATAGTCAATTGGAGGAAATCAAGAGGTGAGGCCCTTGTGGTAATGGTTACACGCTGTGTGCTTCGGGTAACCAACTAGGAATAGCCACTTTAAGGAGTAAAGGTGGCGTTGAGGTTGTGGTGGCAATAATCACCTGCTGTGTGTTTTGGTTGATCGCTGACGATTTATATGTTGACACCAATAAGGGATTTCCTTACTGAGTATTTTTATACTCATCCCGTTTATAAATAATTTTTCAGGCGAAGCTATGGCACGGAGGTGACGAGTAGGATGCCAAAGTTAGTCACAGGGCGATTCAAGGATTTTTATGTTTTTTTTTTTTGTAGTCTCATTTTGTAGGAGAGACGTTTCCGCACTTTTGTTATTAATTTAAACTATGTTGTGGACGCCTAGTTTGTAGGAACCAAGCGGTCACACCAGATTTCCTTTTAATTTTAAATTTCCTACTTTGTTTTGAAAATCTTTAGGCGGCATTGTTTTTTTAAATTTTAAAGGGGTACCTCGCACTTGATTTCTAATAAATGATCGTTTTGCATGGTTTTCATTATTTTCCAAATAAATTACATTATTTTTCGTAATGGCCTTGACCGCTACTGATATGCTGAGTCGGGTCGTTACAGGTTTCACAGCAGTTCACTGCAGCAAAGGCTGCTATGCAATTCGATTTTTCTCCCAAAGTGTGTCTTCTCCTCTTTCTCCTTTTATATTGAGCATGGGTTCCCCTTCAGTGCTGAAAAGCAATGAGTCGTCCACATAGGATTTTCCTCATTGGGTAGTTAATGGCACACTTGTTCTGCTAATGTGGATTTAAAAATTTTCATGTCATCTCCCATTTATTTTTACTCTCTCATGGTTCAGCATAAATATATGAAATTTTATCATATAGCTCAATTAAATATACAATTAAGATTGATTTATGTCAAATCATATTTTTTTTTTTCATGTTGAACTGCAACAAACAACTTCATGCTCACTAAGTAGAATAAATGAGGTAATAAATGATAAATGATGAATAAGGGTGTCATATTAAATACAAAAAGACATGATATTACTCTACTTTTAGAGTTATCAGATACATAAACATCACATAATCATAAACAAACATATCACATATAATATGGTGCATGCACCATCATACATCATATAAGCTAACGCCAACAGTAAGGTCACTTACTTAGTTGGCCTTGGCCAAAGTCACTCACAATAAGGTAGTCACCTCGATAGTACAATTTCAATGTCTAACTATTTCCTATAAAAAAAACATATAATCTGCTTAGGGCCTATTCATAACTTAACCAGGCAAAACATCATGTTTAATTAGTGATATAAGTCTTTAAACTAATCATATTCGGTAAATAAGAGTCATATTGACCTGAAATGGCTTAAATAAGGTCAGAAATGGCTTCAGAAGGATAAAAAACGAGTCGTCTAAGCCGAGATGCCAAGCCGCCAAGTCGAGCCGCTTGAAAAACGTAGTCGAGCCGACGTTACGCACACATTCGAGCCGAGGCGAGTTTGCGTGCACGTGCGAGCCAAATACACGCGAGTCTTCTTGGCATAGGTCGCATGTCGTAGGTGTTAGGTTATGGAGTCTGCTCCCTGTATTTATAGCTTGGTCAACGGCTATATTTGGTAAAGCTATATTTGGTAAAGCTATATATGGTAAAGCTATATATGGTAAAGTTATATATGGTAAAGCTATATCCGGGAAAGCTATATATGGTAAATAGCTATATATAGTAGATGGTTAAATCTTGTAAAGCTATATATATATATATATATATATATATATATATATATATATATATNGTCTCCAAGTAAGGAATTGTTTCGAAATTTCAAATCAGGAAATTTCGGGAAGGTGTATCTTGCCGACAATAAAACCTTGGAGATTGAAGGAAAGGGAGATGTCTCCATACAAACTCCAGCAGGAAATCAATGGACATTACAAGATGTCAGATACATTCCTGGTCTCAAGAAGAACCTGATCTCTATTGGTCAGTTGGATAGCACAGGCTATGCAGCAGAGTTTGGAAAGAGTTCCTGGAAGATTGTGAAAGGCGTCATGGTTGTTGCACGTGGCACAAAACCCGGAACCTTATACACTACTGCAGAGTGTATAAACATGATTGCTGCTGCTGAGAGTGCTTCCAATTCAAGTCTATGGCACAATAGACTTGGACATATGAGCGTCAAAGGAATGAAGATGCTGACTGCGAAAGAAGNTCTATTGATATGGGTCTTTGTGAGAACTGCGTTATGGGCAAACAGAAACGAGTTAGTTTCACAAAGGCTGCCAGAGAACCGAAGAAAGTGCGGTTGGAAATGGTCCATACAGACGTCTGGGGACCATCTCCAGTTTCATCACTTGGTGGATCAAGGTACTACGTCACCTTCATCGATGACTTCAGCAGGAAGGTATGGGTTTACTTTCTGAAACATAAGTCAGATGTGTTTACCACCTTCAAGAAGTGGAAAGCTGAAGTTGAAAATCAGACCGGCTTGAAGATCAAATGCCTGAGGTCTGACAATGGAGGAGAGTACAACAAATCAGAGTTTATAACATTTTGTGCAGCTGAGGGAATTAGATTAATAAGAACAATTCCCGGTAAGGCAAGACAAAATGGTATTGCAGAAAGGATGAACAGAACCTTGAATGAGCGAGCAAGAAGCATGAGGATTCATTCTGGATTGCCAAAGGCATTCTGGGCTGATGCTGTGAACACAGCAGCATATTTGATTAATAGAGGGCCGTCAGTACCCTTGAAGTTCAAATTGCCCGAAGAAGTATGGACAGGAAAAGAACTCAAGTACTCTCACTTGAGAACCTTTGGCTGTACTGCGTATGTTCATGTTGATCCAGAGAAGAGAGATAAGCTTGATGCTAAGGCTGTGAAATGCTACTTCATAGGCTATGGCTCTGACATGTTCGGGTATAGGTTTTGGGATGAGAAAAATATGAAGATCCTAAGACACTGTGATGTGACCTTTGATGAAAATGTCATGTACAAGGACAGAGAGAAGATAAACTCTGAGACTACGAAGCAAGTGGGAGTTGAATTTGAGTGGCAAGAAAATTCACACAGTGATGGTACAACAGAAGCTCAAGAAACTCCTGATCCTATTGCTGAAGAACCAGACGTGGCTGATCCTATTGCTGAAGAACCAGACGTGGAGCAAGTTGCACCTGAACAGGTGTTGAGAAGATCATCCAGAACTATCAAAGCACCAGATAGATATTCAGCCTCATTACATTATCTGTTGCTGACTGACGAAGGAGAACCAGAGTTCTTTGATGAGGCCCTACAAGTGGAAGATTCAACTAAGTGGGAGCAAGCCATGGATGATGAGATGAGCTCACTTGAAAGGAATAATACGTGGGTGCTGACTGAGTTGCCTACAGGAAAGAGAGCTCTGTTGAACAAATGGGTGTTCAAAATCAAGGTTGAACCAGATGGCAGAAGGAGGTTTAAGGCTCGGTTAGTAGTTAAAGGATATTCACAAAGAAAAGGCATTGATTATGCTGAGATCTTTTCTCCAGTTGTGAAATTAACTACTATCCGAATTCTACTGAGTATTGTTGCATCGGAGAATTTGCACCTTGAGCAAATGGATGTAAAAACGGCATTTTTACATGGAGATCTAGACGAGGAGATCTATATGCAACAACCCGAAGGATTTGCAGCTCCATGCAAGGAGCATATAGTGTGTAAACTCAATAAGAGCTTGTATGGACTGAAACAAGCACCGAGACAATGGTACAAGAAGTTTGACTCCTTCATGAGCAAGAGTGGTTTCCACAGAAGTGAAAAGGATCAGTGTTGCTACCTCAAGAAATACACTGATTCTTATGTGTTTCTACTCCTGTATGTGGATGATATACTAATTGCTGGATCAAGTATGAGGGAGATAAACCACCTGAAGGCAAGCTTGTCTTCAGTATTTGAGATGAAAGATTTAGGTGCAGCGAAGCAGATCCTTGGGATGAGAATTTCTCGAGATAGATCTGCTGGCACATTAAATCTATCCCAAGAGCAGTACATTGAGAAGGTGTTGTCCAAATTCAAGATGAATAACGCTAAACCCAGGACTACCCCCTTGGCAAATCATATTAAATTGTCAAAGGGGCAATCTCCCAAGACAGTTGAGGAACGTGAGCACATGGCATCAGTTCCGTACGCTTCTGCAGTTGGGAGTTTGATGTATGCTATGGTCTGCACTAGACCTGACATAACAACAGTGGGACTTGTTGTTAGCAAGTACATGGCAAATCCAGGGAAAGAACATTGGGAAGCTGTGAAGTGACTTCTGAGATACTGAGAGGTACATCCAATACTTCACTTTGTTATGGCAANTTAATTGCTTGATCAAGTATGAGGGAGATAAACCACCTGAAAGCAAGCTTGTCTTCAGTATTTGAGATGAAAGATTTAGGTGCAGCGAAGCAGATCCTTGGGATGAGGATTTCTCGAGATAGATCTGCTGGCACATTAAATCTATCCCAAGAGCAGTACATTGAGAAGGTGTTGTCCAAATTCAAGATGAATAACGCTAAACCCAGGACTACCCCCTTGGCAAATCATATTAAATTGTCAAAGGGGCAATCTCCCAAGACAGTTGAGGAACGTGAGCACATGGCATCAGTTCCGTACGCTTCTGCAGTTGGGAGTTTGATGTATGCTATGGTCTGCACTAGACCTGACATAACACATGCAGTGGGAGTTGTTAGCAAGTACATGGCAAATCCAGGGAAGGAACATTGGGAAGCTGTGAAGTGGCTTCTAAGATATCTGAGAGGTACATCCAATACTACACTTTGTTATGGCAATGGCAAAGTAGTTCTGCAAGGTTTTGTGGATGCTGATCTGAGTGGAGATGTAGACTCCAGCAAGAGCACATCTGGGTATATCTACACTATAGATGGAACAGCAGTGAGTTGGATGTCTAAGCTTCTAGAAATGCGTTTCTCTTTCATTATTGAAGCTGAGTACGTGGCAATAGCTGAAGCTGGAAATGAGATGATATGGATGACAGACTATCTAGAAGAATTAGGCCGGAAGCAGTGCAAGAAGATCCTTTATACAGATAGTCAGAGTGCCATACAGTTGGTGAAAAACCCAGTCTATCATTCAAGAACAAAACACATTAGAAGACGGTACCATTTCACTCGCAGGTTAGTGGAAGAAGGCGATATGTGTTTGGAGAAGATAGAGGGTGCAAAGAATCCAGCAGACATGTTGACAAAATGTGTTGATGTTGGAAAATTAAGGTTATGCAAAGCCCTAATTGGTATGGTGTAGGATCAGTCTCCAAGTGGGAGAATTGTTGAGTCCGGTAAAGCTATATTTGGTAAAACTATATATGGTAAAGCTATATCCGGTAAAGCTATATATGGTACATAGCTATATATAGTAGATGGTTAAATCTGGTAAAGCTATATTTAGTAGACTGAACCATATATATATCCCGTCCAGTAAAGCTCTTAAATGTACTTTTCTATTCTCTGTACTCTCTTGTTGTACATGCCTGAAGTCANAAAAAAATCCTGTTCTTTGTGTTCATCTAGATCGAGCGTGTGCGTTGTAGTGTGATCCTAACAGTAGGCTTGTTGACCGGTCGTAAATCTATTGGGTCGACGCCTTCACTTTGGCCGAAATTGTGTTGGGCCTGGACTGTGGCTAGCGGATTATGTCTGGGCTTGAATAATTTGATAAATTGTGGGCTGGATCAAGGGTCGTGAGAAACTGGTTGGGCCGAGACAATTATGCTCAGGTGCGAGGTTAGACTGTGCGTGATCGTAGGTATTCGAATGTTGAAAAATTGACCCAACTCGTACCGACAAACCATCTCTCTACTTGATAATAGATCGCAAAACCCTAAATCGTATTATGTTGGATTCCGACGATACTTTGACACCCTTATGCTCGATTCTACTGCCGTTTTTCTACACTCCTCGTTGTTCAACACTCCACGACATTACTTCACTCCCACCCAAAGTCATCACTTAAAACTCGAAGCCTTGAAAACGTCTCTCGATTTCTCTATTCAAAACCTATCTCTTTTTCTCTAACACATGCAACAATATCATACAAAGAAAAATAAATGACTCATTAGGTATTATAGCGCTCTAGAATAAAGAACTTAAGAAAATAGGAACGTTTTTATTAGAAAATAAATGTCTCGCCGAAAATCACGTGATTTTCGACAAGATTACATGCAATAAGGGTTCTAACATTTAATAGATGCAATAAGGGTTCTAGTTCAAACTTTGCTTGATTAACAAATGGAATAGAAAGAAAGGAATGCGTAGAGCCGGATTGAAATAAGGTTAAAGCAAAGTGTCCCAAGACTTATAGTATACATATAGCCACTATATCGGACTTCCCGGTGTCTCTATTATGGACACGTATACTCTTGGTTCTCTTGGTGGATTAACTAGGTTCTCGATCCCCTTAGTTGTGCAATTCATAGCAATGTGGCCCTCCTAGCCACACTGGAAGCATGCTCTAGTTCCAACGATACACCTACCCCCATGCGGTTTTCCGCATATATTGCACCCCATCCTCCTCTTCCTCTAACTCCTTCTTGGTCTCTAGGGCGTCTGTCTGCATGTCGAGAGGGGTTTCTAGCTGCATATCGAGGTCTACGCGATTATATTGTCGATATGAACCCCTCAGTTCATATAGTCATTTTTGGCCGAGAGTACGAAGAATTTCTGGATCCAAGCCCATGACGAATCTCTCACCTATTTTCAATTTTGTATCCACCAATGACAGTGCAAATCGTTTTAACCTCAAGAATTTTCTTGCATAATCATCAAAAGGATGTCCACCCTGTGTCAGGTGGGTGAACTTTTGTTGTCTTCCGAGTCGGGCTGCTTTTGGGTAATACTGCTTCAAGAATATCTCTTTCAACTTGTTGATAAAATTAAAGAAATAATAATAGAGAAAAGTATGTTTTCGAAGGAAAAATGCTTTAGAAAATATCACGCTATTAAATATCAATATATGGCAAAACAGAAAGAAACGAAAAATAAAGAGTTTATGCTATTGACTTCTAAAAGTTATCGTCCTATTCTAAAGGAAAGAGTTCCACACAAAGTGAAATTTTATTTAGACCAAGTAAACTAACAACTATTACACTTATGTCTCGATGAAAAATTTCTCGTTTTCGACCCACCATAATTTTGAGTCCTTTAGCATGAATGACGCACAAGACACCTTCTGATCGTCCGAAAAGTTCATTAATAAGAAAATCGTCTTCATTGACGATAGCTATAACTAACTTTTTGTTGGATCCCCCACAATTTCTCAAAAAGTGCGCCGGTCATACCGCTTGAAATCCCATAAATATCTTACCTCTTGTGTAGATTGCATGTTGTTGGCTTGCTAGGTGGCCACCATTGTTTGCTTCATGGTTTGGAATGATTCTCACATCAGGTTCATCGTGGGGTCTATTCGAGTCACTAGTGCTATTGGAGGAGGCACAGCCACGTCTATTCGAGTTACGGACCCTTCACTTGCTAGACTCTCTCCCCCTCTACACATTCCTTAAAATAGAAGGTTGTCCTCTTCCTCGATGTCTCTACAACATCCTTTAGCCGACATGGTTGTAAAGCCAATATATAAGTTTTCTTAAGTCTACTATTCGCTAACATAAATTACATCATATTTTATATCATCAAAAACATACTTAAGCCAACAATCACGCCGTCAACAATAATATAGTGAATCTTATCAAATTCAATCATAAGTTAGAATTGATAATGGTCAATTAGTAACCATATACTCAATCAATGACATTTTTTTTTTCTTAATCTTATGCATCACATACGTGACGGTGACAGAGCATCGGTAGTGAGACCATGGAACATGTCAAATTTACCTCATAGGCTCGTCTACAAAATCTATAACCTAAAACTTTGATACCAATTATAGCGATCCTAATTGCCCTAATTTTTCTTACAATTTCTTTTATTTAAGAGGAATAGAGGTGTAGCTCAATGGTAAAGCACCTTGCAACATGGGATTCAATTCCCTACACCTCCATTTTTTTTTAAGTAACAAATTATCATATATAAATTTATAATTACCAAATTTTTTAAATTTTAAAACATAATTGCCTATTTTTTCATACCGTTTCTTTTATTTTAAAGAAACAAAGGGGTGTAGATCATATGGTAGAGCGCTCACTTCGCATGCGAGAGGCACGGGGTCCAATTCCCTGCACCTCCATTTATTTATATTTTAGATATCAAATTATCATATATAAAATTATAATTACTAAATTTATTAAAATTCAAAACATAATTGCTCTAATTTTTCATACCGTTTCTTTTATTTTAAAGAAATAGAGGTGTGTAGCTCATATGGTAGACCACTTGCTTTGCATGCAAGAGACACGGGGTTCTATTCCTTGCACCTTCATTTTTTTTTATATTTTATTATCATATATAAAATTATAATTACTAAGTTTTTTTAAATTCAAACCATAATTGCCCTAATTTTTCATATTGTTTCTTTTATTTTAAAGAAATAGAGGGGTTGTAGCTCATATGGTAGAGCGCTTGCTTCGTATGCAAGAAGCACGGGTTCAATTCCCCACACCTTCATATTTTTAATTTTTCATACCGTCTCTTTTATTTTAAAGAAATAGAGGGGGTGTAGCTCATATGGTAGAGCGCTTGCTTCGCATGCGAGAGGCACGGGGTTCAATTCCCCGCACCTCCACTTTTGTATTTTATTATCATATATAAAATTATAATTACTAAATTTTTTTAAATTCAAACCATAATTGCCCTAATTTTTGATACCGTTTCTTTTATTCCAAAGACATAGAGGGGGTGTAGCTCATATGGTAGAGCGCTTGCTTCGCATGCGAGAGGCACGGGGTTCAATTCCCCGCACCTCCACTTTTGTATTTTATTATTATATATAAAATTATAATTACTAAATTTTTTTAAATTCAAACCATAATTGCCCTAATTTTTCATACCGTTTCTTTTATTCCAAAGACATAGAGGGGGTGTAGCTCATATGGTAGAGCGCTCGCTTCGCATGCGAGAGGCACAGGGTTCAATTCCCCGCACCTCCACTTTTGTATTTCATTATCATATATAAAATTATAATTACTAGATCTTTTTAAATTCAAAACATAATTGCCCTAATTTTTCATACCGTTTCTTTTATTCTAAAGAAATAGAGGGGGTGTAGCTCATATGGTAGAGCGCTCGCTTCGCATGTGAGAGGCACGGGGTTCAATTCCCCGCACCTCCATTTTTGTATTTCATTATCATATATAAAATTATAATTACTAGATCTTTTTAAATTCAAAACATAATTGCCCTAATTTTTCATACCGTTTCTTTTATTTCAAATATATAGAGGGGGTGTAGCTCATATGGTAGAGCGCTTGCTTCGCATGCGAGAGGCACGGTGTTCAATTCCCCGCACCTCCATTTATTTATATTTTAGATATCAAATTATCATATGTAAAATTATAATTACCCTATTTTTTAAAATGTTTAGCTCATATGGAAAGTAACTTTTTTAATATTTAAACTTAGATAAGGTAATTCTATTGAGGGATATGTGATATATACCTTTCAATGAACAATGAAGATTGGAAGGTAAGTTCTTTAGTTTTCTCTTAGATCGGTTAGATTTTCGAGGAGCTCGATTATAAAATTTTAGTATGATATTCTTAGGAAAATTTTGCACAAATTTTGTGAAGGAAGTCGTAGTTGAAACCGATTGAAAGTTAGAGTTCCAACGGGCCTCGAAAATCTAATAGATCTGAGAGAAAACTAAGAACGTAAAACTAAATAGCTCACCTACCAATATATATCACATATCCCTCTAAACTCTCTAGCATGGTAAGTATTAGGGCTGACACTAATCTTTGTTTTAGATCTTGCAAACTTTTCTCACATGCATCATTCCATATAAATGGTACACCCTTCTTCGTCAATTGTGTTAGTGGTGAGACAATTATTGCGAAGTCTTGCACAAACTGCTGGTAGTATCCCGCTAACCTCAGAAAACTGCACACAACAGTAATAGTGATCGAGCAATCCCACTTAGTGACCACTTCAATCTTGGTGAGGTCTACTGAGGTTTCATCTTTAGACATCATGTGTCCTAAAAACGAGACTTTTCATAGGCAAAATTCACACTTGAGAATTTGGCATACAACTTGTCGACTTTTCGTAGGTATCCTCAGTATTTTTTGTCTGTCTTTGAGTAGACTAGGATGTTGTCTATGAACACAATAAAAAACATGTCGAGTCATTCCTTGAATACTCGGTTCATTAACTCCATAAATAGCGTTTGGGCGTTAGTGAGACAAATCAAAATCACCATAAACTTGTATTGACCGTTGTTCTTAATGTTGTCTTTGACACATTCCCTTCTTTAATTTTAATCTGCCTGTTCGAAGATCTATCTTGGAGAATATTGTCGCTTCTCTAAGCTGGTCGATAAATCTTCAATAAGAGGGAGTGGATACTTATTCTTTATTGTTCTCTTGTTTAATTCTCTATAGTCGATGCACAAACACATCGAGCCATCTTTCTTCTTAACAAATAGCATCGACGCACTACAAGGAGATACACTAGGGCGGATGAAGCCTTTGTCTAGTAAGTTTTTTAATTGTGCCTTGAGTTCCTTTAATTTCGCTGGCACCATATGGTAAGGGGCTTTAGAAATATGTCCACTTCCCGGCTTCAAGTTTTATACCAAAATTTTCTGCTCAGGAAGGGGGTATTCTTGGTAGATTTTCGGGAAGACATCCAAAAATTCATTCACTATGGGTATAGTATTTAAGGTCTTTTTTCCCTTTTTACATCTACTCTACTTTCTAACATGGCTCAACTTCCTTGTTGAACCAGTCTCTTGGCTTTCATCATCGACTACTTTAGGGGTAACTTAACACATGTTCCCCTAAACTTAAAATTGGATCTAGATGACGGTGAGAATAATGCCTCCTTTTTGTAACAATCTATACTGGCATCCCTAGTATATACGTCAAAGTCTGACATGGTAACAACTATCAGGTCTACTTTTAAGGTTCATCAGGTTACTATTACTTTCCCATCTTTTACTCTATCCTTAGCAACTAGGTCTACCCCCATTGGGTACTAAGAGTTAATACATGAAATAAGGGTTCTAGTTCGAACCTTGCTTGATAACAAATGGGACAGATGGAAAGGAATGCGTAGAGCCTAATTCAAATAAGGTTAAAGCATAGTGTCCCAAGACTGATAGTGTACATAGCCACTGTAGCAGAATTCCCGGCGTCCCTACGGGTGGACGCGTATACTCTTGCTTGGAAATGAGTTTGCATATGTTGTAAGCTTCACTTGGTGGATTAACTGGGTTCTCAGTCCCCCTAATTGTGCAATTCATAGCAATGTGACCCTGTGACCCTCCTAGCCACACTGGAAGCATGCTCTCGTTCCAGCCATACACCTACCCCCATGCGCTTTTCCACGTATATTGCACCCCTTCCTCCTCTTCCTCTAACCCCTTCTTTGTCTCTAGGGCGTCTGTTTGCATGTAGAGGTAGGTGTCTATTTGCATATTGAGGTCTATGCATTAGTGATTGTCGATATGAATCCCTTGGTTCATATAGTCGTTTTCGCCCGAGAGTACAACGAATTTTTGGGTCCAAGCCCATGATGAATCTCTCACCCATTTTCAATTTTGTATCTACCAGTGACGGCGCAAATTGTTTTAACCTTATGAATTCTCTTGTGTAATTATCAACAGAATGTCCACCCTGTGTCAGGTGCGTGTAACTTCTTTTGTCTTCGAAGTCAGGCTGCTTTTGGGTAATACTACTTCAAGAATACCTCTTTAAACTAAGACCATAATTTTTTGGTTATGTCTAGGCTGAGAATTTTTTTGGTTACAACCCACCATAATTTTGCGTCCTCCTTTAGCATGAACGACGCACAAGACACCTTTTGATCGTCCGAAAAGTTCATTAATAAGAAAATCATCTTCATTGACGATAGCCATAACTGAGCTTTTGTTGGATCTCCCATAGTTTCGCTAAAATTGCGCAGGTCATACCGCTTGAAATCCCATAAATATATTACCTCTTGTGTAGATTGCGAGTTGTTGGCTTGCTCGGTGACCACCATTGTTTGCTTCATAGCTTGGAATGATTCTCACATAAGGTTCATCATGGGTAAATATATTACCTCTTGTGTAGATTGCGAGTTGTTGGCTTGCTCGGTGACCACCATTGTTTGCTTCATAGCTTGGAATGATTCTCACATAAGGTTCATCATGGGTAAATATATTACCTCTTGTGTAGATTGCGAGTTGTTGGCTTGCTCGGTGACCACCATTGTTTGCTTCATAGCTTGGAATGATTCTCACATAAGGTTCATCATGGGTAAATATATTACCTCTTGTGTAGATTGCGAGTTGTTGGCTTGCTCGGTGACCACCATTGTTTGCTTCATAGCTTGGAATGATTCTCACATAAGGTTCATCATGGGGTCTATTCGAGTCACTAGTGCTATTGTGGGTGGCATAGCCACGTCTGTTCGAGTTACGGACCCTTCACGAGCTGGGCTCTCTCTCCCTCTACACCTTCCTTTAATAGAAAGTCGTCCTCTTCCTTGACGTCTCTTCAATGCGCTCTAGGCGATATGGTTCTAAAACCAACATATAAGTTTTCTTAAGTCTACTATTCGCTAACCTAAATTACATCATATTTTATATCATCATAAACATAGAATTAAGCCAACAAATGCAATCATAATTAAGTTAAATTTGTTAATGGTCAAGCAGTGGTATCAATATAAGCAATCAATGACATTTCTTTTTCTTATCTTATGCATGACATACGTGATGGTGATAGGGCATCAGCAGTGGGACCATGGAACATGTAAGTCTACCTCATAGTCTAGTCTACAAAATCTATAACCTAGAGCTCTATTACCAACTATAACGATCATAATTCTCTACTAACCTAAAGCCGCTACTTTATGCATGACACACTATGATTTTTCTTTTTTTCTTTTTTGCGATGACACATGTCGTGTAAGTACAGGTGCGTCCAAACTAGGTTAGACAGAGGCACGTGGTTCAGGTTGCGCCTTGGTTCTCGAGTTGGAGGAGTAGGTGTGAGTTACCCGCTTACTCCATGAAGTGTAGCATGAGCTCTACATTGAACGTGTGAGCTCTACATTGAACGTGTGTCCTCATTGATGACCAACGGCCATCCCACTCCTCAATTGACACATGTCTGTGGTTCACGTCTTCCTTACATTGACTTTTGCAGTTTTCACACGATTTTCATTAGTTTTTCTAATTCATTGGATTTTCTTAAGTTTTCCTATTTAACTCAAATTAACATGATTCCTTCGCAATAATGGTAGAATTCTAATCTTATTTTCCAAAGATAATTTTCTCATAATTAATCGGATTTTCTTAAATTTTCCTATTTAGCTCAAATTAACATGATTCCTTCACGAGAATTGTAGAGTTCTAATCTTATTTTCCAAAGATAATTTTCTCGTAATTAATCGTCAATCACATAAAGAAATAATTGTACTCAAATTAACTTTCAGTCTATTTTTACTCTGACTTCCTTCACGAGAGTTGTGCTAAATTTTCTAAAGAACATCATACTAAAATTTTATAATCTAGCTTCTTGGGAAATCCAACCGATATGGAGAAAACTAAGAACGTAAAACTGAAGAGCTTACCTTCCATCTTACTTGTTTCTTGTCGAGTTTGGACGATTCAAGTAATCAGAATACTTCTCGTATGACTATTGAGCAACTTTTGTAAAGGAAGCTCGACTAGAATCAGACTCTAGGGGGCTAAATGGAAAAGTCTCGAGCAATTTCTTCCTTCTTTCTCCCTAGGGTTTTCTCTCTTTTTCTTTCTTTTTTCACTAAACCCTTAATTAGTTTATTTCCAAATGCCTTATTAGGAAATAGAGCATAAATGACCAAATTACCCTTTCAAAGTTGAACTTAACCATTTTTATCATTTTTTTTTCTTTTTTCTCTTCTATTCGACCTCTAAGTCCTTCAATAAAATTATTAAAGCATCAACGTTAAAGAAAAATCCGCTATAAAATCTCTCGTTAAAGCTGAAGTGTTACATTTCCTTTGATCAATGTAGAGAATCATTTGCCTTCTCCAAATTTTTATAATTTTTTTTTATCATTTACCAAATATTACAAAATTTTAAAAATAATACATTTAACCCATTTTAACCTTCATTAATTTGACTAACTAGAGTCTAAATTGTTTTAGTAATTAAAAAGTGAGATCTTTTTCTTTTCTTTTCTTCCTAAAAATTAAGTTGATTTTTCTCCATTTAAAACATTTATTTGAAATCTAAGCTCTTTTTAAATTTATAAATCATTTTTGAGAAAAATAATCTGAAATAAAAAAAATAATAATAATAATAAAAGAAGAAAAAAATAGAAAAGCTGCTGAACGTTGGATGGAAAATGACTTTTCATTACCTTGGAGGATGTGAGAGCGACTTTAATTTAATTTTGTCCGTTGAAGGGAAACAGATGTGTCAATCACATCAATTGGGTAGGGGGCCATAATCAATATTCTCCCTAAATTATAAAACAATATCAATTTTTTAAAAAATAATAATAATCATAAATGCATTTATGATTTGTATGTATAAATACAATTTTGACTCTACTTTCCAAACTCACGTGGCTAGGTTTAGGGCATGGATCTAATACCATGTTAGGAATTACGATTCTCGACAATGGTATGATATTGTTCACTCAAAGCGTAAGCTCTCATAGCTTTACTTTGGGCTTCCTCAAAAGGTCTCATACCAATGGAGGAGTATTCCTCACTTATAAACTCATGATCTTTCACTGAATTAACTAAGGTAGGATTCACTCTCAATAATCTTCATCACTATTATATCAATAAGATGGACAATCAAACCTATTTCTCGTTTGAATCCCACGAGTGAATAAAAAAGTTCAAAAGAACTTGCATTTGAAATAATCGAGACAGAATATAAAGCAAATATTCAAAAGTAGAAGCTTCTATGTATGGAGGGACAAAGTGTAAGGCAGGCAGCATGCCTCTTCACTCTCTAACTGCAAATCAAAATTTGTTCCTTATTTGAAAGGGAAGAAGATGCTGATTGATGGGAAATAATGAGCCTCAAGGTATTGTCCTTGATGATAAAAGGTATCTTGTATGATAGCCACAAGGTATCCAAATACAACTGGATCTTCAACTTTGGCATAGCATTGATTGTTGCTTGAAGGTTATGACTTAGATCTCGTCACTACGAAAAAGCAAAGTTGCTCGTTTCCTTGGCTTGAAGTTGTACAAATTGATTTTAAAGGATGAGATTCATCGTGGAATGATGAGAATTCATACCATGTTTAGGTTTAGTAAGATTTCTATTGTGATTGTGAAAATACAGTGCCGTGAAAATTAGAAGGCTTACACTAGTATATGCATGAAAACGATTATGTTAAGGGAGGTTAGATATTTTAGTCATATGTCTTGAGACATAGAATATGGTGTTGTGACCATAGAGATAAAAAAGAATGTACCCACGTATACTAGTCAATTGCTTTAAATGAAAATGACCGAGGGGACTTGGTAGACAATAAGGTCCTATAGACTACTACACACATCAAGAGGTCGAAGAAAATTTTGTCACTTTAAAGTATGCAATATAAAATTATAGGGTTGACATGAACACGAAAAAGAGTGGTTTGGGCTTACTAAATGGAAAACTTACGAGCTAACATCATGAAAGCTCAAACACTGTATACTTGAGCTAATGAGTGAATGCTATGCCACACTTAAAAGTGAACTTGAACCTTTTTAAAGCTGGTTCTCATATATTTCTTTTGGTTCAAAGACATTTCCTCCATTCGAGAAGATTTGAATAAATTCAGATACTAGAAGCTCGAGAACTAAAGACTTGAATGTCAAAGAACAAGTAGTCAATCTAGATTTTTCTCTTACTTGTAGGAATTACTAGAAAATATATATGATGGTAAGTTAGATAAGATTTAAAAGGTTGTTGGAAGAGTTAAGTCCATAACTAAAAGTTAAAAGACCTAAACCACACCATTTTCTTGAGATTCACGTAACTTTAATATAACCTATTAAACGGACATTACTATCCATGAAATTTTAATAGAAGGCTTAATATGATATGATAAGGTTATGTATTAAATTTAGTGGTCATTAGATTATGTCGAAGGGGCTAAACCAAGAATATGTATAAATAACCATAAAAGAGTTGGGTGACTTCTAAATGACATGAAATTTTATAAGGAGGCTTATTTCATGGTTTAAAAGGGTTAGACAAGTTTCAAGGCTATTTGAATATGTTAGGTACTTAAACCAAGATTTGGGGTGATAAACCACCAAAATACCCCAATAAGAATTTTAAGATGTCTTGAAGACCCTAACCGACTCTAAAAGCTACAAACTTTGCATGAGACTCAATTATGACCTTAAGGATAATTGTGTAAGATCTAAAGGGGATTAGAACATAATTGGGGTATGAACCAAGAGAAAAATGACGAAACTACCCCTCAAGACCTTCATAAGAAATCAAGGTTTTTATGAATACCACGTGACAAGATGCCTACAAAGATTTATGCATGTGAAGATGTGTTTATGACTCATATGAATTAGGGCTTACATGTTAAGAATTTTGCTTTGTTTTTGCCTCAAAACTTACTAGAGAACTCTTAGAGCGAAAACCCAAGAAACCTAAGAATCTAAACATGACACTCTAAAAACCAAAATCACGCCAAGAATGTACGACTCAAATCCTAAGCTAGCTATGAGATGAAGATAGCTAGGTGATAACTCTCTAAAAGTAGAGTTACATGGAGCCTCTTTATAAATAATTTTGAATTCATGCTCATAATTTTCTCATTAATTGTTCCATTTATTTTAATTAGCAAGCATGAAATAGTTTATTATGGTTCAACATGAAAAGAGAATCAATTTATACACATCAAGTCTAACGGTACATTTAATTGAGTTATTTTGTAAAAAGGGCTGAATCATGATGCTGTAAAAAATCTGGAACCTGTTAGGCTATGGAGCCTGATACCTATTTATAGCTTGGTCAACGGTTATATCCGGTAAAGTTATATTTGGTAAAGCTATATATAGTAAAGCTATATATGGTAAAGCTATATCCGGTAAAGCTATATATGGTAAATAGCTATATATAGTAGATGGCTAAATCTGGTAAAGCTATATATAGTAAACTAAACCATATATATATCTGGTCCGGTAGAGCTTTGAAAATGTACTTTTCTATTCTCTGTACTCTCTCTTTTGGTACATACCTGAAGTCATCAATACAAAATCCTTTTAGCCAGAGTTCTCCTTGCAACTTTTCTCTATCCTTCTTCTTTGTGTTCATCTAGATCGAGCGTGTGCGTTGTTGTGCGATCCTAACAACTGGTATCGATCCTAACAACTGGTATCAGAGCAAGGCAAAATTCACCACGATCTGTGAAGATGGAAAGTTCAAAGATTGGAATTGAGAAGTTCGATGGATCCGATTTCGGTTTCTGGAAGATGCAGATTGAAGATTATCTGTACCAGAAAGATCTTCACGAACCTCTGTTGGGGGTGAAGCCGGTTACCATGACCACGAAACAGTGGAAGCTTAAGGATCGATAAGCCTTGGGGCTGATCCAGTTGACGCTATCCAAAAACGTGGTGTTCAACATTATCAAGGAGAAGACAACGTCAGGTCTATTGAAGACGCTGTCGAATATGTACAAAAAACTGTCGGCTATGAACAAGGTGTATTTGATGCGGAGATTGTTATGAGTCCTTGTGAGAACTTCGTTATGAGCAAACATAAACGAGTTAGCTTCACAAAGACTGTTAGAGAATTGAAGAAAAGTACCAGAAGAAGCACGCAGAAACTCCAGAGGAGGTTGCGTCGCCCGGAAGCATCGCTAAAGCTCTAGAGGGGGTTGTGTCGCCCGGAAGCGTCGCTGAAGCTCCAGAGGGGGTTGCATCGTCCAGAAGCGTCGCTGAAGCTCCAGAGGGGGTTGCGTCGTCCGGAGGTAAAGCTATATATAGTAAAGCTATATATGGTAAAGCTATATCCGGTAAAGCTATATATGGTAAATAGCTATATATAGTAGATGGCTAAATCTGGTAAAGCTATATATAGTAAACTAAACCATATATATATCTGGTCTGGTAAAGCTTTGAAGATGTACTTTTCTATTCTCTGTACTCTCTTGTTGTACATACCTAAAGTCATCAATACAAAATCCTTTTAGCCAGAGTTCTCCTTGCAACTTTTCTCTATCTCATTCTTTGTGTTCATCTAGATCGAGCGTGTGCGTTGTTGTGCGATCCTAATAACTGGTATCAGAGCTAACGACTGATATCGATCCTAACAGAACCAACCCTAATAGAGATGACGTACATATAGAAATTGATAATTCTAATGCTGTAACAATTATGACAGCATATTTGTTAGGAATGACGCAAAAATTTTACTCCAAATCAGTAAGCCGTGTGGATGGTTGACTTCCCAATTAAAAGGTACCTAGGTTGACAAATTACACATCCACCAATGTTAGATAGCTCCAAGATAGTTGGACTACCCAACATTGGTGGATGCTTTTGCCAATGGAACTATCTTGTCAAAGACGTACAATAAAGCTTATGAGATCCTAGAAAGAATAACATCTAACATTGGTTAGCAGGGCTGATGTGAGGAGAAATCCAGAAAAAAAGACCCGAGAAGTACTTGAAGTTGATGTTTTGACCTAAATCAACGCTCAATTAGCTCCAGTGACTAATATTCAACCGACTTTAGCATTGGGACAAGACTTAATGACTAAAGCACCAGTTCAAGCTGCATCTGTAATGACTCAACGAGTAGCTGAATCTTATGTATATTGTGGGGGGAGCACACTTTTGACCAGTGTCCAAGTAATCCAGCTTCAATTTTGTATCCTGGGAATCAAGCTAGTCAAGGAAACAAGAAGAATTACTTCTTCGCAAACACATACAACTCAGAGTGGAAAAACCATTTGATATGTGGAACTCACTATAAGGGGAGTAAGATTCGGATTATCTTGTTGATCGAATATCTCAAGACAAGAACATTGTTTGAGATTCGAATCGCTCCACAAGCAAGATCAATCATGTCTAGCTTGAATGATTCTTGTTGATTAAATATCTCAACGCAAGAACACTTGTTTGAAATTCGAATCACTCTACAAGCAAGATTGATCATGTCGAGCTTCAATGATTCTACATGCAACCTACACTACATAGAATTGCAAATAAACTTAGTCATTGGCTAAAGAAAGCACAAATGCTTTTTTTACTACATTTTTGAAGTCTCCTTACAAATACAACATACATGGCTTTATATAGCCTCAAAAATGAAACTATATTAAAGACATTCCAAGAGTTGTAACATTCATACTTTATGGTCATAATTAACCATGATGTAAATGTAACCTAAAGTAAATAAAATGTCTTAATATACATTAATGAAATACAATAACTCTAAATTACTCTAAATTGTAATCTACCCAAAATTTATAACAATGAAACTTCATTCTTCTTCAAGGTCGCATGAATTGAAATATCTTTTGATAATTTCAACAGCATTTTCTTCGCGTCTTCATTGAAAAATATTGTATGATTGATGTCTATTGGTTCATATCACCATCCAAACTTCTCATGGAAGGGACAAAACTCGTACAATCAACAAATGTCACCTAAGACAGTTTACCCTCCAGATTTTGAATTATAAAATCAAATGACTTATGGTTCTCAACAAGCCTATACCTAAGAGAAATGAAATACCCAAGCTTAGCAAGTACTAGGGACATCACTGGAATATATGACCAAGAATGACGTTGTGATACAAAATTAACAGACCCCCTTGTGAAATTTGGAAGTTCAAGTAAGCGAATTAGCAATATAGCTACGAAATAAACATATTGGTAAGCTACCAACAAATATCGAAATGCCAAAAAGAGAGGGCAAGAAAGAATGTCAAGTAATAGAATTGAGAAGTATGAAGAAAATACCCAACACGGGAAGTGTAATTAAAGAAAATAACTACAATCACCCTCAAAAAACCGCTGATACACCGTAGAGAAAGGAGGAAGACACTCAATAGAAGGAGCATAACTAAAATTATGCAAAGTGGAAAAGTCTTATAAAAGGCCAGTAACATACAATAGTCAAGAAGAGAGCATAACATACTTTGCCACACTTTTTCTCTGAAAAAAAAAAGAATAATAATTAAAAAAAAAGAAAGAAGGAAACTTATTTTGAGAAGTTTATGGATATTCTATAGAAATTCATATAAACATATCACCGGCGGTGTCCTTCAAGAAAATGTCAAGTCATGTGAAATATGCTCATTAAGAGAACAAAGTTTGAAGAATTAAAGGTAGTTGTACTAAATGAAGAGTGTAGTGCAATACTGAAAAATAAGATCTAGCTAAAAGAAAAAGATCCATGCTCGTTCACTATTCCAGTATCCGATGGAGAAAATGAGCTAGGTAGAATATTATGTAACTTGGGGTGAGCACCAACTTAATGTCTGTATCCATTTATAAGAAGTTACGGATTGAAGAGGCTAGATCAACTGCCGTCACCATTCAACTAGCTGATAGGTCCATCACAAATCCAGCATGAACATTTGAAGACATTTTAATTCATATGGTTGATTTCATTCTTCCAAAAAAAAAAATTATCATTTTGAATTATGAAGTAGACCATGATATATCAATCATCTTAGGGAGACAATTTTTAAACAAGGGGTGAACACTCATTATGGGTGACAAAAAGTTCAATTTAATATCAATGACTACTTGAAATATCCAATAAAGGTAGAGGAATGCTTAGCAATTTATGAGTTGATAGAGCAACCAACGGAAGAGAAATGGGATTGTTGGGAATGTGAGCAAGAAGAAGACAACAACTGGAGTAATTCCACTAAACAACTAACATTTTTAGATGAATTCAGATGGTTTATATTATGAATGTAAACCATGGGGACATCATGCATGTATGTATGTCATGTGCAACCGGATACTCCCTTTATGTTATGTTAGTACAGACGCGTACTTTCAATGTTTATGTTTGCGATGATATAATGCGAGCCTTTCCTTTTTTGTGGCATATGGCGACATGTTAATCCATTGTGCCCAACCAAGCCAGACTTAAGGGATATGCATACGAGCCTGCCTAGTGGTTCCACATGCGCGTGCGTGGGCCATGTATGGGGAAGTATCACACATTTAACCTTGTCTAGAACGGGAAAGAGTCCAAGACCATGTTATGGTTTTAAAAGATACGTTCAGTCATTATATGTATGTGATTGCCTTACTAACCCCAATAGAGAGGTGACTTACTAAGTATTTCTTGAAATACTCAAGCTACGTGCTACCATTATATTTTCAAGGTAAAGGTAAAGCGTCCATGCACGGATGACGGTGAATGCTAGAATAGCCATGGAAGTCAAGATAGGGCAATAGTATGCATTGATTGTCATTTATTAATTGATAGGAGGTTTATTTCATTTTTCGTGTTCAAAGACTATGTAATTTCTATTTTCTTATTTTAAATTAAATGTGTAAGTCCATGACTTCATTTGTAAGGCATGTATGTAGTAATGTCTCTAATTTAGGCAAGAAAATTAGGGGCGTTACAGTCACACTGTCATTCAAGTAGCGGTGGGTTGTTACACTCCTAAGCTTACATAGGTTACTTCGAGTAAAGTCTCAACTCTATGGAGAATAGGCAGGACTATGTAATGTCAGTATTAATAGTAGTAATGCCTCAGTCTCATAATCAATTGGGATTTAAAGTTATATCTTATGAAAATTGCTTACAGAGATATCATACAACTATTGGTGTGACGTTGTTCGAAAGTTTATATTGAAATAGATAAGGGTGCAGTGTGCTATGATGAGGTAGGCAAATGTGAACGGTTAGAACAAGAGTTAGTCTAAGCCACCAATGAGGTCATGTAAAAGATCAAGGAAAGAATGTGCATGACTCAGAGTAGACAGAAGATTCATGCCAACGTGAGGAGTAGAAACTTGGAGTTTAAGGTAGGCGACAAGCTATTTTCAACTAAAGGGCAAGCTAAGCCCACGATTCGTCAGACCCTTCGATATTCTAGGTTGGATCGGATCGATGACATACAGTTTAGCCCTACCACTATCTCTCTCTATGGTGCATAACATATTCTACTTTCCATGCTTCGCAAATACTGATTAACTCGGCACACATTATAGATTACGAACCTCTCTAGATAGATGAGACTTTGAGTTATTCTAAGCTTAAGTTACTTTCGAGGATGAAAGTTTCTTATAGATTTGTATTACGTAACAAACGAAAATTAGAAAGAAAAACAGTTGTTCCACATCGATTAGATTGAGAATGTGGAAAGTTATAATCTAATATAAAAGAGAAGTCTTTTGACTTACTAAGTCACAACAACTACTCCATTTCATCTCACTTTGAGAATTTGAAGAATCCATGTTCTAGTGGCTCCAACTCGACTTCTTGACGATTTTGAGCCAGTCAAAGAATCCATGTTCTAACGATTACAATTCGACCTCTCAGTTGATCTAGCTCGGACTTGATATTTTCAGACACTTTCCTACCATTTTAAACTCTTTGAGAGCCATTTCTGAACTTTTGGAAGCGTTTGAGGTTAATATGGCTACTACTTTACTAGTTTAAATTATCTATGGTTAAGTTTGGATTGCATCGTGCAACTAGATAAGCCAACTTGCATAGTAAAATTCTTAATTATGATTGTGGGATTTCTTTGATGGATTCAGATTTCAATGAGTAGTTTTAAGCTAACATCAAAAGTGTATAGTGACTTTTGCTCATGCCAACCAAGTAAGTGGTTCTATAGTTGAACACCCGTAGGCTTGGTTAGATGACATATTTTAAGTATGAATGACACATACCATGTGGTCCTTGTACGTGTCATATTTTATGGTGCTATGATGTATGATGTGCATTATGTTATGTGACGATTTATGCTATAATATGAGTTATGCTATAATCTGAACTATGATATGATATGAATGTCATAGGCATAGTGTGAACATGGAAAGATACATTCAGTATATGTATGCATGTATCATAGGAAGACTACGACACATAAATGAATGGAGGTATGATTTGTATCATAAGTATGTACCAGGATTTGAAACTAACGGATCTCATGAATTTTGTATGTTTAATGCATCAAGATACTTCCCTATTATGATTAGTACGGACTTGTACACTACGCTATTATGTACACTATAATACTATGCGTGCTCCTTTCCCTTTATGGCTTCTGGCACCATGATTGTACGTTAGCCTAAAGGCAGGCTCAAGGGTATGTATATGAGTCCGCCTGGTGGGTCCATGTACGTGTGTGTGGGTCATGTGTAGAGAAGTACTACATATCCAACTTTGCCCAGACGGAAAAAGTAGAGACCAAAGCCAAGCCATGATGTTTTATGAAAGAATAGTTCTCATCATGATTACATGTGATTACAACAGGTAACGTCTCATGCTCCGGATTCAGAACAATCTCCTGCATCATGGCCAAACATTCTTACTCCACACTTCTAAGATTGAAGATTATCCCAACCGACTAACACAGATCCTTGTAGGATACTTTTTCCTAAGAAATGTATAGAGAAGTACTACATATCCAACTTTACCCCGATTGAAAAAGTAGAGACCAAAGCCAAGGCATGACATTTTACGAAAGGATAGTTCTCATCATGATTACATGTGATTACAGCAGGTAACGTCTCATGCTCAGGATTCAGAACAATCTCCTGCATCATGGCCAAACATTCTTACTCCACACTTCTAAGATTGAAGATTATCCCAACAGACCAACACAGATTCTTGTAAGATACTTTTTCCTAAGAAATGTGTAGAGAAGTACTACATATCCAACTTTACCCAGATTGAAAAAGTAGAGACCAAAGCCAAGCCATGACATTTTACGAAAAGATAGTTCTCATCATGATTACATGTGACGTCTCATGCTCTGGATTCAGAACAATCTCCTGCATCATGGCCGAACATTCTTGCTCCACACTTCTATTATCTCAACAGACCAACACAGATCCTTGTAGGATACTTTTTTCTAAGAAAATTTCCAGGAGGTCACCCAACATATAATTGCTCCTAGCAAACTAGGCTTAACTTTCAAATTCTTATGATTAAGTCATCAAAAAAGACGGTGCACCTGATTGGTATACATAATAACTTTCAATTCTTTTAAGTTTTTTTAACCTCTCTAATTGATCTCTAACTTTTTGTTGAAGACTCCTCTCATTCATTGTTTTCATCTTCCACATACAATCATACAATTTCAAAATTAATGCATGGGATGACAGATATCAAAGCTTGGTACAAAAAGTTGGTGTATTTTTTATGGGAAAGTTATTGGGTTTGGTGATACTTCAAATTCAGCTGCAGTCATGCTTCTTACATCCCACTTATCAGTATTTAAAATTCTCCTGCAGACATGGACTACACACTGTCTCTCCCTCTGCATTCACCCAAGAACGAACTAATCACCCTTCTGATACACTTTAATTTTAAAATAAAAAATTTAAAAAAAAAATTCTTCGGAAATTGAAAAATAAAAAATTAACAAACAATTTCAAATTAATTCGTAGTCTAATGATGAAGAACGACAATTTAGATGAACATATTGTTGATAACTTTGAATGTGAGTAAATCATAGCTCAATCGATTTGCCTGTTAATAGTAGGGTTATGCATCTCCTACCTCTCGATACTTAATGCAACGTATTCGATTTGAATTCATCTTCCATTATGTACCTAATATTTCATTCTTCCATCTTCTTTAATGTCACTTTACTTTCTTGAATCGCCTCTCTCGTAGGCTCTACTCATCTTCCGTTATTTTGGAATATGTAGAGATATTTACCTCATTTACACGGTTTTCGTTTTTGAATGTCAAAATTTTTTAAGATAGTAGGTAAGATCTATATATCTCTATGTGTTATTTAAATGATGTCATTTCTTAACATGTTTTAAACAAACAACGCCATAGTTATTACATATTTTGTTTGACAAAATCGAACAAACCCAATTGTCGTAATCGAGTTATTCTTTTAAGTTGTTGGGATAAGATGAAAAAAGTGTAATATTGTGACTGACATCTTGAATTACAATAAAATTATTAGGTTTTGGACAATATTTGAAATAATGTGTTTCTGATAGTTGGCAATCGATTCTATTAGTTGAGAAAGAATTGAATTACGTCTTACCGACACTGAATCTAACTTAAAATTCTTATAAATATATTTTTTACGGTAAATGTATGCAACCAAAATATGTCGAGCAGAAGTTTTTAGAAGAATAATTTTGTTATGAACAATTATAACACCGAGTAGAGGAAGAGTACAAAGGCTCTTAAGAATTGAAAGTTATAACCTAAGCTGTCCTTTTTATTTTGGTGGCTCAATCATAAAAACTCTAAAATTAATCGTGTGTTTTACTTGGATCAATTTTATATTGAGTGACATCGTATAAATTTTTCTGAGAGTAAATTTTGCTGAAAGAACTCTTTAGTCTCAAAAGCGAGCGGTAAGTAATCTAACCAGATCGCTGACTCTCAGAAGCAAGAAATAAGTAATCTGAAAGGCGTCACTCTCATAGGCGAGTAAGTAACCTGATTATGTCACACGTAAATGTCGGGTCCATCAAGTACCGAATCTAGATTTCAAATCCTAATCTGAATCCTGGACACGAGTCGTTACAATAAAAAATATATATATATATATATATTCAATCCTAATTTTTAGCCATTTTTATTATTTAATTTTTTTAGGGTAGGGGCTACCTGGTTGAGATGGTTCCAACTGTCCATGCACTGTTGAGACATCAATTAAATTAAAAGGTCAGAATTATAATAAATATAATAGCAACTTTAGAAAAAATAATAATAAAATATTATTGTTTATTTTCTCAAATAATAAAAATAAAACATTTTTAAAATATCCAACTAAATATTTAACAATAAAAAGAAAAAAATCAAATCTTATTGAGACCGTTTTCCTTTGGACATCAATCATTTCTCAAAATATTTATTCAAATCATTTTTTAAATAAATATTTAATTATAAATAATTCTTCATAAATAAAATCTTCAAAAATAAATAAATAAATAATAATGGGATTTTTGTTTTGCATCCATATTTATTTTAAGTAAAATAATAATAATAATAATAATAATAATATTCAATAAATAAAAGGAATTTTAGACGTGTTTTAGGCAATTTTAAGCACAAAATGGATTACGGACTAAACAATAATAACTCGAAAACCAAAATCAAAACAAAAGAGGTAGAAATAGAAACATTAACAATAACAATAAATGCATGAACGGGTAAATAAAAAGCCTAAAGAGTAGGAAATTCAGTCGAGGCTCACATAAGTATTGACCTAAAGATGAGTATTAACTCCTACATGGATTGATAGCAGGCTACCATGATCGCCGTCTCGATCGGTGTCAGTTTGGTAGAAGAACACGAATTCAGGAAGAAAATGAAAGAAGTGGAGGAGAAAAAATAGAGAGAAATATGAAGAGATGAGCAAAGAACTAAAATTAAAGATGCTTCAAATGAAGAAAGTATAGGAAGTATATATAGTTAGTTGTAGGTACTGAGTTTGAACAGTGTTACAAAATTGACAATGGGAAACTCTTGTCTCTAAATTTCTTGTTATTTATTATTATTCAAAATTCATGTCGTAATGTTTGGATAAAATTGTAAATTTTAAATTTATGGATCAAATAAAAACAAAATTAGTATAAATTTAACATTTTGAAATCTAAGAACAAAAGCGGATTTATATTCAAAACCATGGAGTAAAATGTAAGAATGAAATTTAATTTTTTTTCACTAAACTCATGTCCTTGATGGCTTGAAATAGCTCGTAGCTAGAGAAAATAGGTTGTGACCCTCACACGCAAGACAGACAAGGGACAGCCCTCAATTGGCCCTTATCCAGCCACGTGAAAGCCAAGATAGACAGGTGGCATGAGGCGATCAAGAAGAACGGTACATCATCCAACACACTAAAAGTGTGCATTTAAGTTAAGTTGAGGTATATGCAAGGTTTGAGAGAATGAGGCGATACAAGTCTCGAAAACAAGCTCGGAGATGATCGTATAAGGCCCTGAGTCATAACCCTCAGAAATCAGAGTTTGCGTCTCTGGAATTAAGTCTATCAATATTAAAGATAAAAGCTCACCAAATTTGGTTTTAATCGGATACTTGATGAGCGCTCCATGGGGCCGTATGACCGCTAACCAAAATGACGTCTACTTCAAAAGATTGGAAATGTCTCAAAGTGTACTATAGGGGAAGTATGGTGTCAGTTCTCCGTAATCTCTAAGCCTTGTAGCCTAAGCGAGCTACCCTGTGGCACATACGTGTGTTACAGTGTGGGTGAGCGCTATGCGACATTGGACATTGGACCCTAGCCCATGTGTCGAAGGTTAAATTATGCACCTACTATCTCGAACGGATTCCATAAATGATTTAGCATGGACACGGAGGATCCAATGCCTTGATAGAATCTAGATGGATAGATGTTTGGGATGTCCCAATGAGATGAATGACATGTGAGTCAGTTTCGATTGATATATCCAAGCAAGCCAAGATGGTCGAGCTGTCTTGAGACATAGGATGACATCACAATGCATGGATCATTCGATGAGAATCTAGATGATGATGAGATGCGACATTGCACACAAGAAACCATGGCCTAGAGTAGTTCAGTTTGCAGGTTGTAATTTTTTTGGTCGAATCAAACTGACCGACTCGAAAATAGTGTTACAACCTAACTCTATCTTATCCTAATTTTAAAAAAATTAATAATATTTAATATTTATAATCGATATTAGTGATGCAACGTGACTCGTAAATATCTAATATTTGAGTTTTATGAGATTTTAGTTATTAAAGAACATGTATCGTATTTTCTTAAATAATACAAAAAATAATCCAACTCAAATGCTGTGAACTCTATTCGGTTTGTCCAGACTATCAACCTAACCATCCCAAATTTCAGGTTGGTCCAAAACATTTTTCCAGCTCCAATACATCTCTAGATAAATGGAAACACGAAACCTATAAACTTGAATTATGTAGCGGTTTTCGAGCTCGATTTACATTCCAGGTCACTATCACACTGTTTCGAGTCTCAAATATCCGTCTAATATTCTAACCAACTAAGATTATCAAATATTTATGAAAGTTTGGAAGTAATATTACAAGATTTCCTTTCCAATTTTGAAAAGATTCTTAGTGATTCTTTTGCAGTCATAGTAAGTTTTACAATCCAATCATTGATGAGTTGAAAGAAAAGTAGAAAGAATACAATCAAGTGTGTAGGTTTAAATGGGGTCTGAGATTGTCTGATGAAGATGACAAATGTGTGGTCCTAATATTATTATTATTATTATTTACTATTATTATTCTTATTATTATTATTTAGAAATGTAGATGAAAAAAGTAATTACGTATCTTAGTGATGATAAAGTGACATTGATGCACGAAACATCTGTATTTCCTCCTCTGCTGAACCCTAATGAAGGTGGTAGCGATGGTGGTAGTTGGCTGTCACCCGCCATTAATTCTATCATCCTCATACAACATATATTTTTATATACCTACCTAAACCTATACCTATACCTTACAATATCATTTATATTCGTTTCTTCTCGATCTTTGTAGGTAACCATTTTGGTTTCGTTTGATAATTATTTGATTTGAGGGATACCCTTGAGAGGGTCAGGATTGCAAAACCCTGCAAACGTCGTGGTTTGTTGGGTTGTGGTATTGCTCGTTGTTACTACTGATCGAAGAACAAGGGTGGTTAGATAAGAAGGACGAAGAGGAGTGTCGATTGGAAGAATAAAGCTCATTATGTGAGTTTTACGATTGGAAGAGGGGGACGAGAGCGAGGGAAATAAGTTAGTTCATTTTTATTTTAAGAAAAAATCAAGTAGAGGAGGAAAAAAAATATGTTCATGTGAGATCCTACATTGATTGAGGAGGGGAACGAGTGCTAGCGAGAATGCTAGTTTCGAAAATGGTGGATTGTGAGATCCCACATCGATTGGAGAGAGAACGAGTACCAGCGAGGACAATAGGCTCTAAAGAGGGGAACGAGTGCTAGCGAGAACGCTAGCCCAAAAAGGGTGGATTGTGAGATCCCACATCGATTGAAAAGGAGAACGAGTGCTAGCAAGAACGCTAACCCCGAAAAGGATAGATTGTGAGATCCCACATAGATTGAAAAGAGAAACGAGTACCAACGAGAACACTGGGCTCTAAAGGGGGTGGATTGTGAGATCACACATCGATCGGAGAGAGGAATGAGTGCGAACGAGTACGCTCGTCCCAAAGGAGGTAGATTCACACATTGGTTGGAGAGGGGAACTAAACATTATTTATAAGGGTGTGGAAACCTCTCCTTAATAGACTCGTTTTAAAAACCTTGAGTAAAACCCGAAACACGAGTACAATACCTGCTACTCCCAATGGATGATTTTACTATTTTAAAATTTTAAATTTTAGTTTTAGTTCCTATTTTTATTTAGTTACACATTAGAAATATGACTCAAAATAAATAAATAAATAATTATTTATTTATTTATTATAATAGAGACCGAAATGAAAATGAATTAGTATCATGTATTTAGTAGTGATAAGAATATTTATTTATTTTTTTCTAATAAATATTAAAAATGTTTGATTTATTTTTAGATTAAAGGTCTTTATCAAACATAAATAAAACCTACCTACCCACATTTTAAAACATGTTTTTTTATATTTAAAACCCTTAATTGATATAGTTGAATTAGAAAAAAAAAAAAAAAATCTTTTTTTATTTAGACATTACGAAGAACATCTGTCAATTTTTGTATAATATTTTGGAAATTTATGCTAAATTAAAACTATAACTACACAACCATAACAACTAAACAATAATTAAACCTTAAAAAATGCTAAAAATATAGAATTTGAGTTAAAAAAATAATTAAATTCTCATTTAATTGTGTAGACATAGTAACAAAAAAATAAAAAATAAAAAATAAAAAAATAATAAAAACTTAGCATTAATGAGTATGTTAATTCCATATTCAAATTAAATAAATGTGAGTATAATTGTATTGTAACCCATTCATTAATCTAATTTATAAATTTATTTATTTAAATAATTGAATACCCTTAATATTTTTCACAAAGATAAAAAAAAAATAAAAAAAATCATTTTCTAATGAACTTTATATTATTTTTTTAATGTATAAAAAATAAATTATTATTTAAGAAATCTGTAAAGTCGGTGAATTAATAATTAACAGTACGAATTTCAAGGAGAATTTATGATAAAATTTACTCGTAGGTGTGACTTAATGTTACTCGACCAACTCATCAGGTTTTTTCCCATCAATCTCTACCAGGCACACACTACAACTACATATTTATACCCTTCTATTTATTTTTAACCCTAAAATTAATAAATATTTTATTTCAAAAATATTTAAAAATTTTTGCTTTTAAGTCTTCGAATATGACTATTACTGCCACGTTTCAAAAATAAAATTAATATCCTTAAACTTAAATTTTTTTTTTTTTTTTTTGAGATAGTTTATGAAATATAAATAGTATAACTTTATTTTTATAAAAATTAAGGGTAAAATGCTACTTTTTAAAATTTTATAGGTAGTATTTAATCCTGGCAGGATTATTTTTAAACTTTTAAATAATTTGAGGATATTAATAAAATTATTTAAACTTCTACGGTATGTTTAAATATTTTAAATAAAGTAAATATGGTTTCTATTCTAAAATTAAATTATTTTAAAATTTTGGGTATTTTTATTAATTTATGGATAAAAGTTATTAATATGATTCATTTAGTTTCTAAATGGACTTAAAATAGAATATTATAAATAAATAGACAATAAATTCATTTCAAATAATTACATAATAAAACTTTATGCATAATATCATAAATCAAATATATCAATGTTGGTGACGTCATGATATCATTTAAAAAAATAATATACATTTCTAGAATAAAATTTAAATCTTTGCCTACAAAAAAAACCCTAAAAATGATCGGAGTAGTTCTTCCGAGAACTATTAAAGACATGTCGTTTTTACAACAAGATTAGGAGCACGTTCGAGAGCTATTCTTAAAATGGTTAAAACCTTTTCTTTTTTTCATGTTCAAAATCAATATTCGAGGATACGAAATATCATTTAAAGTATAAAAACTAAACGATAATGGATTTTAGATTACTATGTGCATGCTCGGAGAGATTTTAACCACTAAAATCACTTCTAAACGTGTCGAGAAAATTTAGCACAAACAAAAAAAAAAAAAATTAAACATCACCCTTGACCACCATGCAATATTAGTTCAACATATTAAGAAAGTAATCACTTACGAAGCATCTTGAATGATTAGATCATCATTATCATGAACAACTGATTAAATATATGTTTTGAAGAATTAAACTCACAAATCTCAAAGGAATAACGTAGGAATTTAATGAACTCCATCTTGGTTTCTTTTCAAGCCAACTT
Organism: Cucurbita pepo subsp. pepo; assembly: GCF_002806865.2. Taxonomy (NCBI): domain Eukaryota; kingdom Viridiplantae; phylum Streptophyta; class Magnoliopsida; order Cucurbitales; family Cucurbitaceae; genus Cucurbita; species Cucurbita pepo. The sequence goes on from NC_036652.1 coordinate 2,741,402, forward strand.
TTTGGGCGCCGTCTTTCCATTTCCACCATAGTTCTTAGCATGAAAATCAGAGAACAAAGCCAGAAGCGAGGAGTAAAACACGACATTAAAGCACCATCCCCACACACCAGCACAGCCAGATCCTTTATGAGTGACATGAAAATAAAGCATCAAAGCCAACACCACGAAGCTAAACTGAAATTGCACAATTTGACACTCGGTAACAAGCCGTTTCCACCGTGGTCGAACCCCGAGCGCGCACGACAAATAATACGTATACATCAAAACATGAACCGACGAGTTCGTCACCAGAACCAATGGAAACAACGATTGAGATGAATGTAGCCATAGATAACACATGATCACCACTGTCGCGTGGTGGTACACGTGAAGGAATGTAAGACGTTTGATCGAACCACTGAGGATGATCAAGAACGTGTCGATGAATTCCACGATCTTCGAGAGGTAGAACACGTAAGCCCAGAAGAAGAGTGGACCTTGCACGGGTGTTTTTGGAGGTAGACATAGGATGTAGTGAAGGTGAGGTGCGTGGGAGAAGGTGGCGAGAGTGCAACCGAGGGCCATTGTGAAGGAGAGGGCGAGGAGGACGAGGTTGTGGACGACGGTGATTCGCTTGAGAACGGCGGGACGGAGGTGCGGGAGGGTTACGTTCGAGAGGAGGAAGGTTAAAGAGAGATAGGATACAACCGTGATTGTGAGGAAGAGTGGGGATGAGCCTAGGGTTTCCCCTTGAGACCATGAGAAATGGAGAATGTTTGGATGGTTTACCAACCAGTAATGGAGTGTATCTGAGACTTGCATACTCATTTTCACAAAGTCCTGAAAGAGTGGGAGAGATTGAAGGGGTATAAATTGAAGGGGAGGGTGTGAGAGCTTTTGTGTTGGGATGGGATGGTCCTATTTGATAGCTGGAAACATGTCAGCTTTGGTTATTGACCATTGCCCTTCGTATTTATAAGTCATGAAGAGGGGAAAGAGAAGGCTTATTCACTACTACAAATTGGGTCTCTCTCGAGATTAGTGATGGGGTATGGGCTAGGGTGCTGCCAATGTTGTTGGGGGAAGTGGTGCACTTTGATGGCGATAATTAAGATGAAAGAGAGAGAGAGAGAGAGAACTAAAGGGCTATGGCCGACGTAGAATGGGGAACATACCACTTTCTCTCATCTACCCTCCTAATTATCCATTAAATGTTTGCTCTCAAAGTGGAGTTTTTTTTCTCCTAATCTTTCATTGGGATGTGGTTCCTAGAGATGGAAGTGTTACTTTGAGATTCATTGTGGGTTATTTGGGAAAGTGTGATGCATGTTCTTACTAGAGATGGAAGTGTCTTTTGATTGGGAGGAATGTTTTCTTGTAAGATTACCTTTAGAGTATAAGTTGCCTTGATTTGATTTTAATGATACAAATGAAGATTTAGCGGATAAGGTGTCCTCACAAATTTTAATTATAACTTGAAGTGTTCTGATATGGAGCCTGTAGTAAAAAGTTGGTAGAGATATATTTGATAGATATTTAGATAGTAGGTAGTTATATCGATTAAAGTTATATATATAATAAACTGAAATCATATATATACTCCTAGGCAGGTTTGAAGGTGTACTCTCTTCATTCTCTATATTCTCTATCGGTATAGGTATCTGAAGTCATCAATACAAATCTTTTAGCCAATATTCTTCCATGCATTTTCTCTCTCCAATTTCTTTGTGTTCATCTTGATGGGTGTGTGCATTGTTGTGTGATCCTAACAACGGGTATCAGAACTAGGCAAAATTCATGACAATTTGTGAAGATGGAAATTTTAAAGATTTGAATTAAGAAGTTTAATGGATCCGATTTTAGTTTCTAGAAGATGCAGATTGAAGATTATCTGTACCATAAATATCTTCACGAACCCTTGTTGGGGGTAAAGTTGGATACCATGACCATGGAGCAGTGGAAGCTCAAGAATCGACAGGTCTTAGGGTTGATCCGATTGACGTTGTCCAGAAATGTGGTGTCGAACATCATTAAGGAGAAGACAATGTCGGATCTGTTAAAGGCATTATCGAATATGTACGAAAAATCGTCGGCTATGAACAAGGTGTATTTGATGCAGAGGCTGTTCAATCTACAAATGTCTGAAGATGGATCTGTTGCAGATCATATAGATGAATTCAATAAGATTGTAAGTCAACTGAGTTCAGTGGACATTAATATCGAAGATAAAATTAAAATATTGACTTTGATGTCATCTTTACCCGAGTCGTGGGATAATATTGTTGCTGCGATCAGCAGTTCCCCAGGTAGTGCTCTCAGCATTGACGAAAGGGGAAGAAGTGAATCGAAGGGCCCAAAGAAAGGTCGATCAAAATCAAAGAACCATGGAAATTTTTCAAACATACCAAATGTAACGAGTTGGAGTTGTGGAGAAAAATGTCACTTTCGGACATATTGTACAAGACCAAAGAGGAAGCAAAATCACAAACTAGAGGATGACAATGATTTTATAAATTCAGCAGAAGACATTGGGGATTCTCTAATCCTTAGCGTGGACAGTCCGACTGAATCCTGGATTTTGGATTCATGTGCATCTTTTCATTCGTCTCAAAATAAGGAGTTGTTTCAGAATTTCAAATTTGAAAATTTCAAGAAGGCGTATTTGGCTGACAACAAAACTTTGGAGATTGAAGGAAAGGGGGATATGTGCATAAAAAATCTCGAAGGAAATCAGTGGACATTAAAAGATGTCAGATATATTTCTGATCTCAAGAAGAACCTGATCTCTATTGGTTAGTTAGACAGCACAGGTTATGCAATAGAGTTTAGGAAGAGTTTGTGGAAGATTGTGAAACTATGGTGGTAGCACGTGACATAAAGTCTGGAACCTTATACACAATTGTAGGGTGCATGAGCACGGATGTTGTTGCTGAGAGTGCTTCAAATTCAAGTCTATGACACAATATATTTGGACATATGAGTGTTAAAGAAATGAAGATGCTGGTTGCGAAAGGAGTTTTAGAATGTCTGAAATCTGTTGATATGAGTCCTCGTGAGAACTGCATTATGAGCATACAGAAACGAATTAGCTTCACAAAGGCTACTAAAGAATTGAAGAAAGTGTGATTGGAAATGGTCCATACAGATGTTTGGGGACCATCTCCAGTTCCATCACTTGGTGGATCAAAGTTCTACGTTACATACATCCATGATTTCAGCAGGAAGGAGTAGATTTGTTTTTTGAAACACAAGTCAGATGTGTTTGACATCTTCAAGAAGTGGAAAGCTGAAGTTGAAAATTAGATCGGCCTAAAGATCAAATGCCTGAGATCTGACAATGAAGAAGAGTACGACAATTCGGAATTCAAAGCATTTTGTGCAACTGAGGAAATTCGATTAATGAGGATAGTTCCCGATAAAACAAGAAAAAATGGTATTGTTGAAAGGGTGAACAGAACATTGAATGAGTGGGTAAAGAGTATGAGGATTCATTTTGGATTGCCAAAGGCGTTCTAGGTCGATGTTGTAAATACAACAATCTACTTGATCAACAGAGGGCCGTCAGTACCCTTGGAGTTTAAGTTACTAGAAGAAGTATGGGCAGCAAAAAAACTCAAATACTCTCACTTGAGAACTTTTGGCGGCACTGTATATGTTCATGTTGATCTAGAGAAAAGTGACAAGCTTGATGCTTAGCCTGTGAACTACTACCTCATAGGCTATGATTTTGATATATTCGGGGTACAAATTTTAGGGTGTCAAGAATAAGAGAATCCTAAAACATTATGATGTGACTTTTGATGAAAATGTCCTGTACAAGGACAAAGAGAAGAAAGGTTTTGGGACAACGAAGAAAGTGGGAGTCGAGGTTGAGTTGCGGAAAAATTCACTTAGTGATGTTGTAGCAAATACTCAAGAAACTCCTGAGACTGTTGCTGAGGAACCAGAGGTGGAGCAAATGACATTTGAACAGGTATTGAAAAGATCATCCAGAGCTATCAAAATACCAGATAGTTATGTACCTTCATTACACTATCTATTGCTAACTGATGGACGAGAACCAGAGCCCTTTGATCAGCCCTACAGTTGGAGTACACAACCAAGTGGGAGCAAACCATAGATGATAGGATGTCTAGGCTTCAGAAATGCATTGTTCTTTCATCTACTGAGGCTGAGTACGTGGCAATAGCTGAAGCCGGAAAGAAGATGATATAGATGACAGACTATGTCGAAGAATTGAGCAAGAAGCAACATGAGAAGATTCTTTATACAGATAGTCAGTGTTTTGTACAGTTGGTGAGGAACACGGTCTATCATTCAAAGATAAGACATAGAAATCGTAGGTTAGTGGAAGATGGTGACGTGTTTGGAGAAGATAGAGGATGCAAAGAATTCAACAAACATGTTGACAAAATGTGTTGATGTTGGAACATTGAGGCTGTGCAAAACCTCAATTGGTATGATGCAGTGAAAATGTTGATAGTCATTTGAGAATGAAATTCTTGGTTGACTAGATCAGTCTACAAGTCGGAGAATTCTTGGAATATGGAGCCTGATGCCTAGAGATGTATTTGGTAGATACTTATATATAATAGGTGGTTATATTTGTTAAAGATACGTAGTAAACTAAATCTATATATATATATATATATATATATATATATATATACCCCTTAAACACTGCTTTCAAGATCTACTCTCTTCATTCTCTGTATTCTCTATTGGTCAACCTACATGAAGTAATCAATACAAATTCTTTAGACAATATTCCTTTCAAGAGCTAGGAAGTCAAAACAAATATTTTCGTCACAAAAAGTCGTTAGAGAAGATATGACAACAATAAAAAGTGGAAAGGACAAGAGTGTAAGATCTAGTACCCGTTACTCACAAAGAGGAACTACACAACATGGTCGATAAAGATGCATGTTAATCTACATGCACATGGCTCATGGATGACTCTTACTGCCATCTACCAAGTAGTGTTGTTGAACGTCCTTCTCATGTTGGAAAAGGACTTGACAAAGGCAACATGAAAATACGCTGCAAACAATGCATGAGTATGGAATTGGTCAAGGAAGCTAAGGTGCATTCCTTGAAGAGTGAGTTCGAGACTATCCCATGAAGGATGGTGAGTCGGTGGACAACTTTGCCATGAAGTTGACGACGAACGTCACCAGTATCGTTCGTTATGCGACAAGATGGAGGAGATCTCCATCGTCAAGAAGTTCTTTCAAGCCGTCCCCTTAGATTCATACAGATTATTACCTCCATTAAGCATTTTGTGACCTCAAGAACATGTCTGTTGAGGAGCTCGTTGGTTGTCTTGATGCCCATGAGGAGAGACTTCGTGGCTAGGACAACAAATAGGAGAACAACACCTCTTACTCACACACAAGGAGTGACTTGCGTAGATGGAAAAGAAAGATGCAACTAATTCTTATTTTTTAGGTATGAAGGGATGCGACGACCACAACAAGAAAAATAGAGGTTGTGGGTGTGGTTGCGGTTGTGACCGTGGACGTGGTGGCAGAGGAGATTGTGTATGACATTGATTGTTATGTCTGAAAGCATGAAAACTTTATGATATGATATATGTGCGACATGAATGATATGATATGATTGACATGCAAAATGATGAACTAGCATGAAATACAACCCCGACATATGCATGAAAGCTATGATAAATGATATGATAAACGTTATGAGAAATGATACGAAAAATGTTATGAAATGAAGAAGACGCTAGTGGGGTTGTACTAAATGATAATGAAAATGGAAAAATGTTGGGATCTCATGCATTATTGTGTTTTCATGCATCGAGGGATATCCATATTCCTTCACGATAGTATGGACGCATACTCTACGAGGCAGAGAAACAATCATTATGTTTATCATAATGTTGTCATGATGATCGCTATTCCTAAACGAGTGTCCAGCATCCACAGCTACTAGAGAATGCTCGCCCGACCAGAAAGGCGCTTAGGAGATGTGTGAACTGACTAGTAGACCGTGGAAATTAAGTACACATCCAAGTTTCCTGTTAGGATAGCCGCCGTAAGAAAATAGACCGTTATGATAGGTCACATGCATGTAACTGTATGTGTTTACATTTAACCCTGGCAGGGGTCGCTTATTGAGTATTTTTTTAAATATTCAAGTCATATGCTATTCTATTTTTCAGGCAAAGGCAAGGCTCCCCTGTACTGTTGACAGTGGCATCGCAATTACGGGACAGTGGCATCTCAACTACGAGACAGTGGTACATGCTTATGATAGTTTCATAATTTGAATTTAGTAGACTATAGGTTAGTATAGGTTAGTGCATTTCATTTAGTAACATATAGGTTAGTATTGGGAATTTTACTTTATGTTATTTTCTTATTTATTTAATTTGTATTGTTTTATTCTAAAAGCCTTAGAAGTGATAAGGACAAAATTAGGTTTTATTATAAAGTTTCACATGATGTATTTTCGCATTAAATATACATGATATGTATACAGTATCGACTCTAGGTTAAATAGAAAGTTTAGGGTCGTTACATTTAGGCTTGAGCTAAAGGCTGCCGAGTCAAAAAAATTGGAGTTACTCCGAACGAAGAATCTTGAGTAAAAGGTAAGTTCTTTAGTACAGAGAAATTCTCACCTCCCTCAAGTTAATCTTTTTCTCCTTAAATTATTCATATCAATGTGCTTCAACCAACCCCATGTATCAATCTTAGCTTTGCAAAGAGCTTCCTTTAATCTTGGGCATGCAACTATTTTTTCCATCGAGCGCACACCACGTAAAAGATACTATGATAAAATTTCGTGCTTGTCTAATATTTAGAACGGTTTATTTCTTTCTTAAGTATATGCACATCTAATAAAGCCCAATCTGGATGACATTGTAGTATAATCTTATTGAAATTTATGTCATAAAGTCTCCTAATTAATTATGTAATGTTTAATAATAATTTTAATTATTTTATTTACAATTTAATATTATCTATTGTATGAAAAATTCAAAGTTATTAATGTAATCTAAAACTGTAAGTCGTTGAGATACATAATGATCATGTTCAAGAAATAACCTAAAGGGTCTACCTTATATGGATAAGGTTAAGTGTCTTATCTTGCAACAATACTGATACGACTTATTTTGTCAGTGTTACAAATGATTTGATCCATATCGTTAATGTGGAAACATGTGACTGTGGGTATCCTATATAATGAGTTTGTATGTGACTGTGGGTATCCTATATAATGAGTTTATATGAGAATGAACCATTCAATATTTAATTTGTCTTTATAAACTGTTGTCCTTTATTTTCCATCTCATGATATTTAGAAATGAGTGATATTGCAAATGACATCGTTTAAGTATTTAAACTTTTACCTAAAACATGAAGTGAGTGTGCTGGAGTGGTTATCGGGTGCTCACGCTATTTTGGATGCAGAACACAAAGAGCACCTAAAGGAAGTTTCGATTACGTTCCGAAAAAATCATGTCTAGGCCATGCCTTTAAAATGTACTATAGGTAATTGTCAACTTCTCCCTACCAATAGTTATATATTGTGAGTCGTTGTTGTTACTCTTTTTGTTGCATATATAACACCTCTTTCGAAAATCTCTCTTTGCCCTCGTTTCTAGAACCTTCTTCTTAAACTGAGGCCAGAGGCTCGAGCATACGTCGCTTGGCCGTAGGCGACGTAAGAACGAATTGGCTTTAGTTGACTTGTTGTTGGGAAGTGAATGCCGCACAATCGCAAGTCCGCTGCCATCAAAAGTGTGATTGTATCAGAGCTTTGTTAGCTCCGTGACATAGTAAAAACCGAAGCCATGTCGACGACAAAGTCGACACCCAAATCACAAGCCGACCGACTTACTTTAATAGATGAGGAAATGTTATTCCTCAAAGAAGTCCCTGACACCGTTCGCTTCCTGGAAGCACAAATGACGGAATTGAATGGAAAAGTCGTAGAAATCGACACAATGGGCAACCGCCTGGATGGGTTGCCAATCAAAGAACTAATGTTTCGAGTGGCCTCGCTCGAAGAAAGAGTTGCTCCTACGAGCAGCTCAAGACCTGCTAGTAGCCCTGATAGCTCTATTGCGCACAAGGAGGGACGTGGCGAAGAGTTCGACGAGCTACAAAATACCATGTTGAAGTTGTTTAATGGATTAGCTGACGAATCCAGAACAACGATTGATGCCATCCAAGAAAAGATGGCCGAGATGAACACCCGAATTAGGGTGACCATGAAAGCCATGAGAACGATACGGCTGGGCAAACTCATACAGGATCCAACAAATTGAAGTTCCTAGACCCTAGACCCCAGACCCCAGACCATTCAAAGGAAACCAGGACGTCAAAGAGTTGGAGAACTTCATCTTTGATGTCGAACAGTACTCTAAAGTCACAACGGCCTGTACCAACGACATAAAAGTGACAGTAGCCTCAATGCATCTCATAGACGATGCAAAGCTTTGGTGGCGTTCAAGGTGCAAGACATCGAAAATGGATTGTGCACCATCGACTCGTGGGAAGACCATAAGAGAGAGTTGAGGGACCAATTCTTCTCCGAAAACGTAGAATATATAGCAAGGACAAAACTAATAGCCCTAAGATAAACTGGAAGCATATCGGATTATGTCAGACAGTTATTGACCTTGATGCTAGATATCAGGGGCACTTAAGAGAAAGACAAGGTATTTCTCTTCATAAATGGTTTCCAATCGTGGGCCAAAACAAAAAATATACGAGAATTACCCGACAGTTATTGACCTAGCCACCGCAATCGCCAGCGCTGAGAGACTCCTAGGCTTTGGAAACGAAGCATGTTTTCAACGAAAAACAACACAAGCCCCAAACACTGGGCAAAAACATATAAGCCGCCAGGTCATCGAAATGAAGCCCCAATAGGGTAAATGGAAGTAACGACATACCAAGTAGGTGGACAGATAGACTTTCTCAGAAAAACCAAACGAGGACATCTCGAGGACCTTACCATCAAAAGAACTACCCGACGACACTTTTACGTGCCTGTTGTGTAAAGGCCCCCACAAACTATTCTATTGTCCTCACCGGACCTCTCTCAGTGCACTCCAAGTGTCCATTCAAGAGAGCAACGATAGAGGAGTCAAGACTACGCAAGACAAGAGGGAAGATCAAGACAACCCTCGAATGGGTGCGCTTAAATTCTTGTCAGCCCTCTAATGGAAGGTCGACCCAAAGGAGATAAGAGAGAAAGAGCTTATGTTCATAGACGCAACAATAAACTCCCAACCGAGCAAGAGCACCTTGATAGACTCTGGTGCGACCCACAACTTCATCGTCGACCAAGAAGCACGAAGATTGGGACTCACCATAGAAAAGGACCACAGAAAAATGAAAGTTCTCAACTCCGAGAGGCCTTGCCTATCGTGGGAGTCTCCAAAAGAGTCCCCTTGAAATTAGGGGCCTGGTCAGGAGAGATGGACCTTGTCGTGGTTCATATGAACGACTTCGACGTGGTACTTGGGATGGACTTCCTCCTAGAACATAAAGTTATCACAATGCCATTATTACTCACCACAACCCCACAGTAATACCTCCAAGCATCAAGCAACTAGGTAATTTTAGAATGATCTCGGTCATACAATTGAAAAGAGAACTCGCACAAGAGGAACCTACATTTATGGCTATACCCCTGATGGAAGAAGTGACCACTGAGGAAACTATTCCAAGCGAAATCAAGGATGTACTAGACAGTTATGCTGACATAATGTCAGAGAGCTTACCACAAACATTACCACCTCGTCGAGGCATCAATCACGAAATTTAACTCCTCCCTGGGGTTAAACCCCTAGCGAAGAATGCATATCGGATGGCTCCCCCTAAGCTAGCTGAATTGAAGAAACAACTAGATGAGTTGTTGGCGGAAGGATTCATCCGCTCTGCAAAGGCACTTTAAGGAGCCCCTGTACTATTTCAGAAAAAGAAGGATGGGACGTTGCATCTGTGCATAGATTATAAAGCCTTAAATAAGGTAACTGTACGCAACAAATACCCACTGTCGATAATATCCGACTTGTTTGACCAGCTTCATGGGGCCAAATACTTCACGAAGCTGGACTTACGATCAGGTACTATCAAGTACGTATCGCCGAAGGGGACAAGTCCAAGACGTGTGTAACAAGATATGGGGCTTTTGAGTTCCTGTTAATGCCCTTTGGCCTGACAAACACCACAGCTACGTTTTGCACGTTAATGAACCAGGTTTTCCACGAATACTTGGACCAGTTCATCGTAGTATACCTGGACGGCATAGTTGTATACAACGCAACCCTAGAGGAACATAAGGTGCACCTAAAGCTAGTGTTCGACAAGGTGCAGAAGAATCAGTTGTATATCAAGAAAGAAAAATGTACCTTCTCACAAACATGTTGTTAGGATCACACAACAACGCACACGCTCGATCTAGATGAACACAAAGAATGGGATAGAGAAAAGTGCAAGGAGAACTCTGGCTAAAAGGATTTGTTTTTATTGATGACTTCACGTATGTACAGTAAGAGAGAATTACAGAGAATAGAAAGTACATTTTCAAAGCTCTACTAGACGGGATATATATATGGTTCAGTTTACTATATATAGCTTTACCAGATTTAACCATCTACTATATATAGCTATTTACCATATATAGCTTTACCGGATATAGCTTTACCATATATAGCTTTACCATATATGGATTTACCAAATATAGCTTTATCGGATATAGCCGTGACCAAGCTATAAATACAGGGAGCAGACTCCATAACCTAACAATTCTCCCACTTGGAGACTGATCCTACACCATACCAATTAAGGCTTTGCATAACCTTAATTTTCCAACATCAACACATTTTGTCAACATGTCTGCTCGATTCTTTGCACCCTCTATCTTCTCCAAACACATATCGCCTTCTTCCATTAACCTGCGAGTGAAATGGTATCGTCTTCTAATGTGTTTTGTCCTTGAATGATAGACTAGGTTTTTCACCAACTGTATGACACTCTGACTATCTGTATAAAGGATCTTCTTGCACTGCTTCCAGCCTAATTCTTCTAGATAGTCTGTCATCCATATCATCTCCTTTCCAGCTTCAGCTATGGCCACGTACTCAGCTTCAGTAGATGAAAGAGCAACGCATTTCTGAAGCTTGGACATCCAACTCACTGCTGTTCCATCTATAGTGTAGATATACCCAGATGTGCTCTTGCTGGAGTCTACATCTCCACTCAGATCAGCATCCACAAAACCTTGCAGAACTACTTTGCCATTGCCATAACAAAGTGTAGTATTGGATGTACCTCTCAGATATCTCAGAAGCCACTTCACAGCTTCCCAATGTTCCTTCCCTGGATTTGCCATGTACTTGCTAACAACTCCCACTGCATGTGTTATGTCAGGTCTAGTGCAGACCATAGCATACATCAAACTCCCAACTGCAGAAGCGTACGGAACTGATGCCATGTGCTCACGTTCCTCAACTGTCTTGGGAGATTGCCCCTTTGACAATTTAATATGATTTGCCAAGGGGGTAGTCCTGGGTTTAGCGTTATTCATCTTGAATTTGGACAACACCTTCTCAATGTACTGCTCTTGGGATAGATTTAATGTGCCAGCAGATCTATCTCGAGAAATCCTCATCCCAAGGATCTGCTTCGCTGCACCTAAATCTTTCATCTCAAATACTGAAGACAAGCTTGCCTTCAGGTGGTTTATCTCCCTCATACTTGATCCAGCAATTAGTATATCATCCACATACAGGAGTAGAAACACATAAGAATCAGTGTATTTCTTGAGGTAGCAACACTGATCCTTTTCACTTCTGTGGAAACCACTCTTGCACATGAAGGAGTCAAACTTCTTGTACCATTGTCTCGGTGCTTGTTTCAGTCCATACAAGCTCTTATTGAGCTTACACACCATGTGCTCCTTGCCTGGAGTTGCAAACCCTTCTGGTTGTTACATATAGATCTCCTCATCTAGATCTCCATGTAAAAACGCCGTTTTTATATCCATTTGCTTAAGGTGAAAATTCTTCGATGCAACAATACTCAGCAGAATTCGGNAAGTATTGGATGTACATCTTAGATATCTCAGAAGCCACTTCACAGCTTCGCAATGTTCTTTCTCTGGATTTTTCATGTACTTGCTAACAACTCCCACTGCATGTGTTATGTCAGGTCTAGTGCATACCATAGCATACATCAAACTCCCAACTGCAGAAGCGTACGGAACTAATGCCATGTGCTCACATTCCTCAATGGTCTTGGGAGATTGCCCCTTTGACAATTTAATATGATTTGCCAAGGGGGTAGTCCTGGGTTTAGCGTTATCCATCTTGAATTTGGATAACACCTTCTCAATGTACTGCTCTTGGGATAGATTTAATGTGCCAGAAGATCTATCTCGATAAATCCTCATCCCAAGAATCTGTTTCGCTGCACCTAAATCTTTCATCTCAAATACTGAAGACAAGCTTGCCTTTAGGTGGTTTACCTCCCTCATACTTGATCCAGCAATTAGTATATCATCCACATACAAGAGTAGAAACACATAAGAATCAGTGTATTTCTTGAGGTAGCAACACTGATCCTTTTCACTCTTGTGGAAACCACTCTTGCACATGAAGGAGTCAAACTGCTTGTACCATTGTCTCGGTGCTTGTTTCAGTCCATACAAGCTCTTATTGAGCTTACACACCATGTGCTCCTTGCCTGGAGTTGCAAACCCTTCTGGTTGTTACATATAGATCTCCTCATCTAGATCTCCATGTAAAAATGCCGTTTTTACATCCATTTGCTCAAGGTGCAAATTCTCCGATGCAACAATACTCAGTAGAATTCGGATAGTAGTTAATTTCACAACTGGAGAAAAGATCTCAGCATAATCAATGCCTTTTCTTTGTGAATATCCTTTAACTACTAACCGAGCCTTAAACCTCCTTCTGCCATCTGGTTCAACCTTGATTTTGAACACCCATTTGTTCAACAGAGCTCTCTTTCCTGTAGGCAACTCAGTCAGCACCCACGTATTATTCCTTTCAAGTGAGCTCATCTCATCATCCATGGCTTGCTCCCACTTAGTTGAATCTTCCACTTGTAGAGCCTCATCAAAGGACTCTGGTTCTCCTTCGTCAGTCAGCAACAAATAATGTAATGAGGCTGAATATCAAAGGACTCTGGTTCTCCTTCTCAACACCTGCTCAGGTGCAACTTGCTCCACGTCTGGTTCTTCAGCAATAGGATCAGGAGTTTCTTGAGCTTCTATTGTAACATCACTGCGTGAATTTTGCTGCCACTCAAGTTCAACTCCCACTTGCTTTGTAGTCTCTGCCACTCAAGTTCAACTCCCACTTGCTTTGTAGTCTCAGGGTTTATCTTCTCTCNTAGAAAGTAAACTCATACCTTTCTGCTGAAGTCATCGATGAAGGTGACGTAGTACCTTGATCCACCAAGTGATGAAACTGGAGATGGTCCCCAGACGTCTATATGGACCATTTCCAACCGCACTTTCTTCGGTTCTCTGGCAGCCTTTGTGAAACTAACTCGTTTCTGTTTGCCCATAACGCAGCTCTCACAAAGACCCATATCAACAGATTTTAAGCCTTCTAAAGCTCCTTTCGCAGTCAGCATCTTCATTCCTTTGACGCTCATATGTCCAAGTCTATTGTGCCATAGACTTGAATTGGAAGCACTCTCAGCAGCAACAGTCATGTTTATACACTTTGCAGTAGTGTATAAGGTTCCGGATTTTGTGCCACGTGCAACAACCATGGCGCCCTTCACAATCTTCCATGAACTCTTTCCAAACTCTGCTGTATAGCCTGTGCTATTCAACTGACCAATAGAGATCAGGTTCTTCTTGAGACCAGGAATGTATCTGACATCTTGTAATGTCCACTGATTTTCTGCTCGAGTTTGTATAGAGACATCTCCATTCCCTTCAATCTCCAGAGTTTTGTTGTCGGCAAGATACACCTTCTCAAAATTTCCTGATTTGAAATTTCGAAACAATTCCTTACTTGGAGACGAATGGAACGATGCACCTGAATCCAAAATTCAGAAATCAGCTGGGCTTTCCACACTAAGGATTAAAACGTCCTCAGTATCTTCTGTTGTATATATAGAATCATCATTATCTTCATATTTATGACTCTGCTTCTTCTTCAATTTTGTACAATCTGTTCGAAAGTGTCCTCTTCCCCCACACCTCCAACACGTTACGTTGGGTTTGTATAGAGATTTTCCCCGGTTCTTTGATTTTGATCGCCCATGTTTGTTTGAGCTTTTTGATTTACTTCTTCCCCTTCGATCAACACTGAGAGCATTGCCTGATGAATCTCCAGTTTCTCGTTTGCGAATACTTTTGCTGAGAACTACATCTCAAATTTCACCACACTTCAGTTTATCAAATCCTCGGGAACTGCTGATTGCGGCAACAACAGTATCCCATGACTCAGGTAAGGATGACATCAAATCAACGCTTTAATTTCATCTTCGAAATTAATTTCCACCGAACTCAGTTGACTTATGATCATATTGAATTCATTTATATGATCAGCAACAGGTCCACCTTCAGACATCTGTAGATTGAACAATCTCCGCATCAAATACAACTTGTTCATAGCCGGTGGTTTTTCATACATATTTTACAGCGCCTTCAATAGATCTGACGTTGTCTTCTCCTTGATAATGTTGAACGCCACGTTTCTGGATAGCATCAACCGGATCAGCCCCAAGGCTTGTCGACCCTTGTGCTTCCACTGTTCCGTGGTCATGGTATCCGACTTCTCCCCCAACAGAGGTTCGTGAAGATTTTTCTGGAACAAATAATCTTCAATTTACATCTTCTAGAAATCGAAATTGGATCCATCGAACTTCTCAATTCCAATCTTTGAACTTTCCATCTTCACAGATCATGGTGAATTTCGCCTAGCTCTGATACCAGTTGTTAGGATCGCACAACAATGCACACGCTCGATCTAAATGAACACAAAGAATGGGATAGAGAAAAGTGCAAGGAGAACTCTGGCTAAAAAGATTTGTTTTTATCGGATATAGCCGTTGACCAAGCTATAAATATAGGGAGCAGACTCCATAACCTAACACATGTATCAACTTCCTTGGACATGTCATCAGTTGTGGATAGATCGGTATGGATAGCGACAAGATAAAAGCTATCCAAGAGTGGAAAATTCCTACTTTCGTATCTGATGTACGATCCTTCCTTGGATTGACAAACTATTATAGGCGGTTCATCGAAGGGTTTTCACTACGAGCCACCCCATTAACAGAACTTCTAAAGAAAGACCACCCTTGGTTGTGGTCAAATGAATGTCAAATGGCCTTGGAAGATCTGAAGGCAACCATGACGAGGGGTCCTGCCCTCGAATTGGTGGATGTTTATAAACCATTTGAAATAGAAACTGATAATTCTGACTTTGCCCTAGGCGGTGTCTTTATCCAAGAAGGTCACCCCATCACTTATGAAAGTCGAAAGCTCAATGATGCTGAAAGGAGGTACACTGTCTCCGAAAAAGAAATGCTAGTTGTGGTCCATTGCCTACGAGTCTGGAGACAGTACCTCTTGGGATCACAATTCGTGGTAAGAGTCGTTGGCTGAATTCGACTTCAAATTCGAACACAAGACAGGAAAGAGTAACCAAGCAGCCGACGCGCTGAGTCGGAAGGGCGAACATGGAGCCTTGTGCATGTTAGCCCATATTCACTCAAGTAAGATCAATGGATCGATGCGCGACATCATCAAAGAACATTTACATAAAGACCCATCGGCCAAAGCCTTCGTTGAACTAGCCAAAGCTAGGAAGACACGACAGTTTTGGGTTGAGGGAGTCCTAATGACAAAGGGAAACAAATTATACGTTCCAAGAATAGGAGAACTGAGGAAGAAGCTCATTCAGGAATACCATGATACTTTATGGGTCGGACACCCTGGGTGGCAACGAACTTATGCCTTAATCAAAAAGGGGTACTTCTGGCCAAATAGGCGAGACGACATAATGCAGTACACCAAGACATGTCTCGCCTGCCAACAGGACAAAGTCGAGAAAGCCAAAGTCTCGGGACTCTTGGAACCTCTACCCGTGCCAACAAGGCCTTGGAAAAGTGTGTCTCTGGACTTCATAACACACCTCCCAAAATTCGGGGAATATGACGCCATCTTGGTTATCGAAAACTGATTCTCGAAGTACTCGACGTTCGTTCCCACCCCCAAATTATGCTCGGCTGAACTAACAGCCCAACTATTTTTCAAACACATTGTGAAGTTATAGGGCATTCCATCGAGCATCATCAGCGATAGGGATGGTAGATTCATTGGCACATTCTGGACCGAGTTATTCGCCTTCTTTGGAACGACTTCAAACATCTCCTCGAGCTATCATCCCCAAACCGATGGATAGACAGAACGGTTCAACTGCTTGCTCGAAGAATACTTACGTCACTTTGTCGACGCTCGCCAGAAGAACTAGATACAACTGCTAGATGTCGCTCAATTCTGTTTCAATTGTCAAACGAGTTCGTCTACAGGAAAGAGCCCCTTCGAAATTGTAAATGGATAACAGCCGGCCTTCTCCCATATTATTGATCATTCTTATGCAGAAAAAAACCCTCAAGCTCAAAACTTCACCAGAGAATGGAAGCAAACAACAGATATAGCCCGGCGTACTTGGAGAAAGCTTCCAAGCATATGAAGAAGTGGGCGGACAAGAAGCGTCACCCCCTCCAATTTCGAGCAAGAGACCAAAGTCCTCATCAAGTTGAAGCCAGAACAGATCATATTCTGTAGTCGAAAGGACCAGAGACTAGTTCGAAAATAAGAAGGCCCGGTTGAAGTCCTTAAAAAGATCGGGGCTACTTCTTATAGAGTTGCGCTACCCACATGGATGAAAATTCACCAAGTAATTCATGTGAGCAACTTGAAGCCCTATCACCTGACCCAGACGACGATTAGCGAAATGTAATCACTAGACCGAGCATCGATCTAAAACAAAGAGACACCAAAGAAATAGAGGAGATCCTAGCCGAAAGGGTTAGGAAGATAGGAAGACCTATACGGAAGACTCGTGAATTCCTCGTCAAATGGTAGAATCTACCTACGGAAGAAACCAGCTAGGAACGCGCCGAAGATCTGGACTCCGCCGCCACCCACCTGTTAGATAAATCCCTACCTTTCAGTAAGAGTGATCTTAAATTTTAGTTAACTATTTTTTAGGTAATTTTAAACCCACAAAATTAAAGTGAGTGGGAAGTACACGTCGAGTGGAAGATCCTGAATTAAGTTTCCCACATCTTTCCATTTTTAGATGTAATTTTTTATTTAAATATCCAACTAATGAGAAATGAAATTCATCGGGTCTTCAGTGCAAATATTCTCTCTCCCTTTGTTTTTCGTTATTTTCTTCTTCGAAAAAGTTTTCCTTTGGCCGTTTTTTACTCCATCGACGATTTCCTCTCGATTACCAGAAGTCAACAAGTAGTATCAGAGCCTGGTTTAATCCATCGGTGGTATATCATTGCAGAGGAGCCGACTTTATCAAAAGCCAAATTGAATAGCTCAAGTGGTTAGAGTGTCGACCTAACAACACACAGGTCTCAAAGGTTCAAGTAGAAGAAAATGCAAAGCGCAAAAATACACACATCGTGGGGTCCATCTCGAGTAGGCTCGCTCACTCCTCCACGTCGCCGTCGAGTGCCAACTTCTCCATCACCGCCACTAAGAGGCCGAAGCCACGAAGACGGACCTCGAGTTGTCATCAAGCGAGTGATTAGGGAGATGACCGCCTCTGTGCAGTACCCGATGCTGACGAGGCCCAACTACAACAAGTGGGCCTTGTTGATGCGCGTCAACCTACAAGCGCAAGGGTTGTGGCACGTTGTCGAGCCGGAGGAAGGAGAAACGATCGAGTACCATGAGGATCGACTGGCGTTCGCCACCATATTACGGTCTATGCCTCTAGTGATGTTGGCGTCTCTCTCCACCAAGCGCAACGTGCAATCGGCTTGGGAGGGGATTAAATCACGTCAAGTTGGTGTGCAGCGAGTGCGGGAATCCAACATCATGCAGCTACGGAAAGAGCTCTCAAAGATCAGCTTTAAGAACGGTGAATCCGTCGATAACTTTTTAATGCGGATCATGATGCTCGCCAACAGCATCACCACTCTCGTTGGGAACATCAGCGAGACAGAAATCGTGAAGAAGATGCTGCAGGTCGCCCCCGATCACCTCAAAACGTTACTTGACGTGAAATCGTGACTTGCTTGAGGTGATCAGGGGCGACCTAACTGCGGGAAAAAATGCCACCCGAGCAAGAATTATAGGAGCAATCTCAAGGAAAAAGTCGATGTGGCCCAATCTGAGGAGGACGCTCTTTTCATGGTGACTGCATCAGTCCTACCTGACGTCCCTAATTCCGATTCTAAGTCCATAGAGGTAATCGACGATGGCGTAACTGCTGTGGTGAGCCACGAACTCGAGGAGGAGCGAGTGTTCACTCAAATTAGTGAAAGAGGCGAGCAGCAAGAGCACCGGTGATGGGTCCTCGACACGGGGGCGACAAAACCATATGACCGGGGTCAAGTCTGCATTCTCTGAGTTTGACTCGGGGATTCGCAGGACAGTTAAGTTCGACGACGACTCCGTCGTCGAGATTGAAGGGCACGACACCATCTTGTTCGTCGATAAGGGAGGCAAGCACCACAAGTTGACCGGCATCTACTTCATCCCGAGGGTCAAGGCTAACCTTGTGAGCCTCGGTCAACTAGATGAGGTCGGCTGCCACATTTCCATCGAGCGTGGGCTACTCAAGATCTGCGATGATCGACGATGGCTGCTCACACAAGTTCGATCGACAGAAAACTACCTTTACATCCTAGAGTTGGAGATAGAGCAACTAGTCAGCCTCTCGGCCAGGATCGAAGAAGTATCTTGGAGGTGGCATGCAAGGTACAGGCACCTAAACTTTCCTGCCCTACAAAAATTACACAAGGAGGAGATGGTACACAGTTTACCGGCAATCAAAGGCGTGAACAGGCAATGCGACGGGTGCCTCATCGGCAAGCAGAGGTGCACCCCTTTCCATCTCAGGCATCCTACCGTGTCCTTCGATCTCGACGACGTAGCCGTCGCCAAATTTTACCGTCCCGCGAATCCCCAAGTCAAACTCAGAGAACGGAGACTTGGCCCAAATCATATGGTTTATCGCCCCCGTGTCGAGGACCCATTGTCGATGCTCTTGCTGCTCGCCTATTTCACCAATTTGAGCGAACACTCGAGACTCATCATCCCAAGGCTCAAGGCTAACCTTGTGAGCCTAGGTCAACTCAATGAGACCGACTGCCACATTTCCATCGAGCGCGGGCTACTCAAGATCCGCGATGATCGGCGACAGTTGCTCACACAAGTTAGGTGCACGGTAAATTGCCTTTACATCCTGAAGTTGGAGATAGATCAATCACTCAGCCTCTCGGCCAGGACAGAAGAAGTATCTTGGAGGTGGCAGGCACGGTATGGGCACCTAAACTTTCCTGCCCTACAAAAATTACACAAGGAGGAGATGGTGCACGGTTTGCCAGCAATCAAAGGCGTGAACAGGCCGTGCGAAGGGTGCCTCATTGATAAGCAGAGGCACACCCCCTTTCCATCTCAGGCATCCTACCACGTCGGTGAGCCATTGGAGCTCGTGCACGATGATATCTGCGGGCCCATCAAGTCAGCGGCCCCAGGCGGCAAGACCCTCTTCCTCCTGCTGGTCGATGACAAAAGCTGCTTCATGTGGCTGATCCTGCTGCAAACGAAAAGTGAGGAGACAGAGGTGATTAAGCGCATTCAAGCACAAGCAGAGGCCGAATGCAGGAAGAATATGCAACTGTTGCACACGGACCGAGGTGGAGAATTCACCTCCGCAAGCTTCGGTAAGTACTACGACAAGCTTGGCATACAGCAGCACCTAACGGTGCCTTACTTCCCCCAGCAGAACGGGGTGGTGGAGCGCCAAAATGAGACCATCGTCGGGACAGCAAGGTCATTACTGATGAGGGCCGAGATGCCCGGGAGGTTCTAGGGAGAGGCGGCAATGACAGCCGTCTACCTGCTCAATCAGTCGCCAACGTGAAGCCTTGACGGGAATACGCCACACAAGGCCTGATACAACAAGAAGCCAGCGGTGTTGGATTTCGATAATCGGCCAAGGAAATCCTTTCTTTTCGGTGAGAGGAAATTGTCGACAAGAGGTTGTTGGAAGAAAGATAAAATGCGTAAAATAACAGAGAGAAGGACGGAAAGTTTGACTGCTCTTCAAAATCAGGGTATAAAATCTTCTGAACAGATTTTCTATTTAAATATAACCTATCCTAAAAATGGGTGGAGAGTGGCCAACTGAATCTGTGCCACTTCCTACATCATCTCCGAGTGTTCGGCTGCGTCGCATACATGAAGAACGTGCGTCCCCACCTTGCCAAGCTCGATCCCAAAGGGCTGAAGGTCATCTTCATCGGCTACGAACCCGGAAGCAAGGCGTACAGGTTCTATGATCCTGCTAAGGGGCAAGCTCACGTGTCACGCGACGTCATCTTTGACGATACCACCTTCTGGCAGTGGAACGACGTGACCGAGGCAGACCAAAACCCAAATCNAAACGACGTAGGAATGAATTGGCTTAGCTTACTTGTCATTGGGAAGTGAGTGCCGCACAATCGCAAGTCCGCTGCCATCAANTGAGTCGGGAGAAGGAGGAGCACAACATCGGGAACCGTCACCGTCTCCAGTAGCTGCACCGGGCACGCATACGCCAACCCCAACCACAACTCCGGCGCACCCCCTGATCCAATGGAGTTTGCAACACCTCGTACTGCGGATTCGACGCTGGACGCCAGTCACTATGATGGTCTGGTGGCCAGGTACCAGAGGATGGAAGACCTGCTGGGAGGAGGTGAACCACTTGGACTGGCGGCGCACGAGCTCAAATCGGAGTTCAAACAATAAGGTAGATATACGATAGGGCTTTAGGAGAAGATTGTTAGATAAATCCCTATCTTTTCGTAGGAGTGATCCTCATTTTTAGTTAACTATTTTTTTAGGTAATTTGAGTGGAAGCCGTGAATTAAGTTTCCATTTGTTATTTAAATATCCTAACTAATGACTAAGTTTCCCACACCTTTACTAATTTGTTATTTAAATATACTAACTAATGACTATTTTTTAATTAAGTTTCCACACCTTTCCATTTATAGATGTAATTTGTTATTTAAATATCCTAACTAATCACTATTTTTTAGGTAATTTTAAACCCACACATTTGAAGTGAGTGGGAAGTACACATACACGCTGAAGCCCCAAATCAAGTTTACCCCACGTTTCCATTTTTAGATGTAATTTGTTATTTAAATATCCTAACTAATGATGAGGAATGAAATCAATCGGGTCAGCGCAAATATTCTCTCTCCCTTTGTTTTTCTGTTATTTTCTTGTTTGAAGAAGTTTTCCTTCGGCCATTTTTTACTCGTCAACGCTTTCCTCTCGATTGCCAAAAGTCAACACCACATCGCCAAGTTTGAAAGTAGTCGGTTGATAGAGACGTCAACCAATTAGGTGGGGGAGGATGTCACGGTCATGCTCGTCCAAGGCATGTTGCCCATGGCCGCATGCCCATGACAAGCCAAACCCTTTATGTCTTTCCATGATTTAGTGTTTTACTTTTGTATTTCTAGTAAGTACAATGTTTCAGAAAAATCATGTCTAGGCGTGCCAGACATGAAATGCGTCAAAATGTACTGTAGGGGATATGACTAGTTGTCAACTTTTCCCTACCAATAGTTATATACTGTGAGCCGTTGTTTTTGCTTGCATATATAACCTCTTTCAAAAATCTCTCTCTGCCCTCGTTTTCTAAAACCTTCTTAAACGACGTAGGAATGAATTGGCTTAGCTTACTTGTCATTGGGAAGTGAGTGCCGCACAATCGCAAGTCCGCTGCCATCAAAAGTGTGATTGTGACACCAAGGACGCATAAATTTTATGCTATGTTTTTTAAGTATGAGTTCTGGTTTCATAAGGTGATATTTTTGGGACACGTGTCAAATGATGAGATATTTGTATTTGCAATTTAATATTATCTATTTATGAAAAATTAAAGGTTCTTAATGTAATCTTAAATAGTATGTGGTTGAGGATTATTTTCAAAAACTAACCTAAAGGGTATATAGTAAATGAATAAGGTTGAAGTGTCTTATCCTTGTAACACTAGTACTTTGCAATTGTTAGAAATGATTTGATCCAAATCGTTAATGTGTTGACATGTGAATAGGGATATCCTATATAATGAGTTTGTATGAGACTGAACGATGTAATATTTAATAGGATTATATATGCGATTTGATCTTATTGATTTAGAGAAGTATTCTTCCTGTGTGCTGCTCGTGTCAATGAGTTTGAAGATATATTCTTCCTGTGCGGGCTTGTCCTTCAGTTTGAATGAGTTTGAAGTTGGGAGCATAGATATCGCCGTGCACGAGCTCCAACGACTCACCGGCAAACCGTGCACCGCCAGCATGGAGGAGTGAGTGAGCCTGCCCGAAATGGACCCCATGATGTGTGGTATTTTCACGCTTTGCATTTTCTTCTACTTAAACCTAAGACCTATGTGTCGTTAAGTCGATGTTCTAACCAATTGAGCTAATCAACATGACTTTAATAAAGATGGCTCCTCTGCAATGATATACCACTAGTGAATTAAATCAGGCTTTGATACCATTTGTTGTTTTTGACTGAGCAAATCGGAAGAAATCGTTGACGAGGAAAAATGCCGAAGGAAAATCTTTGAAGAAGAAAATAACGGAAAAACAAAAAAGAGAGACAAAACGTATTGAACACAGGATGATTTGTTTCTCATTGATTTAGTCTATTTAAATAACAAATATAATCTAAAAAGAGAAAGAAGTGACGACTCAATTAAAGTCCTTCCACTCACTCTAATTAGGTGGCTTTAACAAGAAGATAGGGATCACTTTCACTTGTGAGTGACTAATTGATACTCATTTATATCATTCTCCCCTTCTATTGCTAGCCACAAATCTTGAAGTAGAAGTATAAAAGTATTAGGGTTAGGGTTGTTTTGCTGAAACGTATTGATTTGGTCAGCATTATTGTTGCTACTCAATGCTGCATTCAAAGCCATACTCTATAGTAGTTTTAGTTGGAAAGCTTATCTTCTTCTTCACTTTGAGGTGTGGACTCTGACATTCTTTGAATCCTCTTCCTTAGTGGGATGTATTCGGTTCGAAAGAAAGTCGAGCTGATTTCAAAGCCTATCGGTTCCATATAGCTTTAATGAAACTCATAATTTTATATCGAGGTTCATATCTTCATCCCATCCCGCTTTTCATATTTTCATAAATTCAATATCGACGTAAGAAATGAACTGAAGTTTCAATTATACGGTAGAAAGTTGACCAAATATAATTAAAATATCAATTATTTAGTTCACTTTTAATATATTAATTTAGGTTTTTATTTTTTTTACTTTTCTTACTTTTTACGTTTTTAATTATTATTGTAGTGTACGTTAGAGAGAGGAACGAAACATTTCTAAGAAAAATGTGTAAATTTCTCCCTAATAGATACGTTTTAAAATTTTAAGATTGACGACGATACATAATGAATTAAAACGGACAATATTATTACTTATTGTATTGGATATTTAAGTAATTTAAAAAAGTCAAGTTTGTAATAAAATATTTATTTATTTATTTTTAAATAATTTGATATATATATTCATGAGTGGGGTCTTCATATAGTAACAAGTGGGAATTAAAGCATTGTCCCAGTTGCTTTTGATTTATTGTTACTATATTATTTAATATATTTTTTAAATGATGATGTTGGATGATTCATATTAAATTTAAAATATCCTTTTCATTTTAATTTTATGAAATTGAGACAATATCAAAGGATTTTTTTTTTTCTTTTCTTTTATTCACAACTTGTCTAAAAGTAAATCAATATTAAGCAAATAATAATATAATATTTTCTAATTCTTTTGATTTTTTAATAAAATTAAATGTTTTATAGTTTCGAGACTTCAATTTTATAATTATGATCATAAAAAAATATGATACCGATTTAATAATTAAAAACAAAGTCGTCCTAAAAGATCCCAGATTAAAAGTCAACTAATCCTAATCTTTTATCTTTATTATAAATATCTAACATTGACAAAAAAAAAATTGTAAATGATAAAATCCTAAATAAATAAATAAATAAAAGACAAGACAAAACAAAATATTAAACAAATTTAAATGGATAATGATGTTAATTTATTTCATTCGTGTTTTATTTATTAATCAAATATGAATAAATGTATTTATTCGTGTTTGAATTTATTAATCAATTTTATAATTTTACCCTATAATTTGATTTTATAANAAGATTTCTATTTTTACTTTGCATTGAAATAAAAGATTTCAAAATAATACAATTCAATCGGACCCAACAATTAAAATATTCTAAGCCCACATTCGAATAGTTCAAAAATAAATTTATAATTCAATGAAAATCTAGTAAAATTTAATAATTTTGACAACCATAATTAAAATATTCTAAGCGCACCTTAAAATGTTCGAAAATAAATTTATAATTTAATGAAAAAGCTCCAAAAATTTAATAATTTTGGCCACAACAATTGAAATATTTCAAGCCCACATTAAAATAGTTCAAAAATAAATTTAAAATTTAATGAAATAGCTCATAAAATTTAATAATTTTGGCCACAACAATTAAAATATTCCAAACCCACCTTAAAATAGTTCGAAAATAAATTTATAATTGAATAAAAAAGCTCTAAAATTTAATTATTTTTAGGTCGATAATTAAAATATTCTAAACCCACCTTAAAATAGTTCGAAAATAAATTTATAATTGAACGAAAGCTCGTAAAATTTAATTATTTTTACGTCGATAATTAAAATATTTTAAACCCACGTTGGAGAGCATTATGAAAGTAGGGGGGTGTTCCATTAAATAAAGAAAAGGATGTAATATTGAGACAAGAGGACAGTTGAATTAGGAGAGTGAATTAAATGAGTACATGCAACCATATCCACCATATTACATTATAAATAATGTAACATGCAAAATTGAGGTGTCGGATGGGTAGTGGTCCACGTGTGTATATGTATGCTTCAAGGCTTTTGCGTCATTCATAGATTGGAAAAAAGTAAATGAATATTTATGGTATTGTTGTACGTGTTTTCTTCTAAATATGTTAACTTAATGGTGTGGACCATGTAAAATGGTTATTCAAATCTAATATGATTTTGAAGATTTAATCTCATTCCACATGATTTAAGGTGGTTGGCTTGGTTGATGTAACATAGTAAAAAAACGTAAACTTTACACATAGAAGGACAGATATCCTTTGAACAGGTCAGTCGTCAGATTTTACATTTTACTTTTCCTTCTTATGGAATCATATTAATTTGAGTTCAATCAGGGACAGAAGTATATAGTACAGAGCCAGGATGTTACAATGCTTTTTGAAAGAAGCGAGCAAATCCTTTCTTGTCTTCTTGCTTTCTTTCGTCTTTCTTTCTGCATTACCTTGTAACGGTAGAAGATGAGATCTTTAATTAAAAATATATATATATATATATATATATATATATATATATATATAAACATTCCAAGACTCTAATCATGCAAAGTGTTTAATGTCCCTATCAAGTTTGACACATAGACCTTTTGTAAAACTGAGCAAAATAGTTTGGCTGAAGTTTGAAATTGAAATTGATGTTATGGGCTTACATAGGTTGACTTGGATTTCAAATGACAAAATCGAACTTTCATTAAGGATAAATTTGTAACACCAGCTTAGACTAATTAACTAAGTAGTCTTACTATCGGTTCGGTCGGAAGACTTGTCTTGTGTGTGATGACGTGTGCCCAATGGTCCTTGCACGTATCATTTATGCTTTATATTATATGATGATGTGATGACGTTATATGATGACGTGATGATGTGATGATGTTGAATGATGATGTGATGATGTTATATGATGACGTGATGACGTTAAATGGTGATGTGATGACGTTATATGGTGATATGATGATGTGACGGTATACACGATGTTGACATGATGATGATGATGATGCATGATTACAAGATGATGTGAGACATATGATGATAAAATGACTTAATATGATGATGTTCCATATTAAGATGATGTGCATGTATTAAATGTCACAATACACTATGACAACGAGTTTTCAAAGACACAACTCTAGTTAATGTTATTGATGATGAATGTATGAAAGTCAATACGTGCATATTACTTTGAGTAATGTGTGAACGATGTATAGGGTTGTGTCATAAAAATGATTTAAAGATGAAAACTGTAGGAATCTGATATATTTTGTGTGTCCATATACATCGAGATACTTCTCCATTTATGATGATGATCATGCCTCGCATGACACTCGGGGTCTGCTGACCTCCGGACATCGTTACGAACAGCTAGCTCGACTATGATGGGTCCAGGGGGTATGAACTGCCTAAGGATCCACACTCGCACGTGTGGATCGTGTGTAGGGAAATACTACACACCCAATTTTGTCCAGATTGGAGGCCACCCCCATGATGGTTTAAAACTATAGGTTCCTAATAATAAGTTGCATGTGTTTGCATTCCCTAACCCCAATAATGGAGCCACTTACTGAGTATTTCTCAAAATACTAAGTCGTGTGCTACTTATTTTTCCGGTAAAGGTAAAGCATCCTTGTACGACTAACCAAGACATCACAATTCGAGACCATGACAATGCATAGGGTAGTTGTACTAGTTTTTTTAGACTTAGATTAGAATAAGGTCTTTTTAATTTTAACGTTATTTATTTTATTTAGTTTTTTTTCATGTCATTTAAAAGATGTTTTCGAACATGTAAATCCATGACACTATTTCAAGATGAAGACTATGTTTTATGATGAAGTTTTAAATGTTTAATTTCACATATGAGCATAGATGATGACGACGACTATAGTGACTCTAGGTAAGTAGAAATTTAGGGCCGTTACAGTTGAACTCTGTCACGTTCTAAGTCAGAGAAAAATTTTGGACTTTAATAATAGAAAATCAAAGGTTTGATTTAGGGGTAGTTTAATAATAATAATAGTAATTTCATTTTCAATAGTATGGTCATCCCCAATCTCTCGTAGCTCCTCTCGGATTCCCTCACTTGCACGACTCATATCCCTTGTGACACTCGAGTAAAGAAAGGGTACATGAATAAACTGAGACTATATCTAAATGAGAACGATCTTCAGGATAGAATGACTAAGAAAGAATTAAAAGAATAGAAAGTTACTACCTATATCAACAATATATACCTTCCTTTTCGAATGATCAGTCATCGAAACTTCAAAGTTAAGCGTGTTTTACTTAAACCAATTCTATATTTGATAACCTCCTAGGAATTTTCCTCCTAACAGGACTTGTGTTGGTTTGTAAGAATAGTTTTCACTTTTAGAAGCGAGAAATAAGTAACTTAACCATGTTGTAAGAGAATGTCAAAGTCATAAGGTGTCCTATCATGATCCAAATCATAGGCATGACGTGTTACATCCTCGTCTCCTCAAATCATTACTCAATCTTATCTTTTGTTTCCCTCTCACTTTCGGCTTCAACCATAAGGCTTCATCTTGCTATTAACCATTGCACCTTCAACTAATTAGTCGCCAAACAACGTCACGCCACTAGGCAATTTATGTGCGTTCTACCTTCACCCATCCGTTTTGCAACCAAAGAAGAATTGATTTTTGTTACTATGAACCAATTGAGGTAACGTTAGACTATTGTAACGTATTTCCTTCTGTTCGTTATATTTTTTGCTACACGAAAGTGAAGCATGTTCAAAGGTTCTACGTGCATGAAAGTGACGTACATAGAGTCAGTATATATGAAAGTGATAGATTTCCGAGAAAAAAAAAAAGAAGGAGATAGGTTTTAATGAATTAGAACGAATTTGTGGGACTAATTATTTATTAAATAGGATTAATAAACTCATAGAATTAAGAGAATTAAAAAAAAAAAAAATGGAGATAGGTCGCCTCCACCAACATAGAGGACCTCTCCTACTAAAAAAATTTATTAGGTCGGCCAACTATTCAACAATAATGAAACTCACTATTTCAAGAACACAATTACTAATGAAGCCATGGATTCAACCTCTCTTTCGGGCAAAATTGTACGGGTGTTCAAATGATTCGAGAATCCGAATATTTCAAATTATCAATAATTTCTAGTACGTTAGTTTTTTTTTTTTTTTTTTCCTTCATTTGAGTTGGATTGAATTTTAAAAAAAATGAGAATTTAGGTTGGTTAACGTGTTGATACTTTTTTTGATCGGGTCAACTAGAAAATAGGTTTCAAACCAACCAACCCTATCTTACTTTTAAGAGTATTATGAAAATGAAGAATATTTGACTTTAATCGATGTTAGTGCCAACCCAATCCGCCCATGATCGTGAACTCTATTCAAGTTGTTCGGTTCACCAATCCAACCAACCTAAAAATTTTAAGTTGGTCCAAAAAAAAATTTACCCAATCCGACCGTTCTAGTTAAATTGGTTGTATTTGATGTTAGAATTGTGTTGAAGTGAATAAAAATAATGGTCATATCATTGTTTTTCCTTAAATGATAACATGAATGAACCCATTTGGGGTAGGAAAGTTTTATTGTTTATGACGTTGAAGCGAAATGAAAGGTATTAATAATGACATTAAATAAGATCAATTATTTTGTTTATTTCTATCTCATTTTAAATGTAATTGTGGTAGTTGCATTAATGTTTCTTGGACACCGTTCATAAGGTAAATATAACATAAAAAATTATTCATTTAGCTTAAAATATGTTAGAGACTCATTTTAAAATGAAATAGTGAAAAAAAAAAAAAAAAGTCAAAGTCAATTTTGAAGGGTATTTTAGTCATTTCTACACTTTTTATCGGTTGAAACTGTTGATGGTTAATCTCGAAGATCGAGGAGAAGATAAGAAGAAGAAAAAGGAAAGAAAAACAAAGAAAAGGAGAGGGAGAGGATTTTGAGAAATGAGTCCAATCAAAGGGTATTTTAGTCATTTCTACGCTTCGAGGCATTTTTTGAAATATCTTAGAGGCATTTTTTGGTTGAGAGTCCTTCACAAAAGTTTCTCGCCCTATTGAGAATAGTTGTTATGAGATTTTGAATCATTGAAATCAACCAAGATTAAAGAAAAAAAAGTAAGAGTTGTGGAGTAATAACTTCTCGAGATTGTTCATAATGTGTGAGGACACGTGTTGGCGCCACAAAAGATAAGAGGAAAAGGAAGTCACTTAGGAGACAACACGTGTCTTAAGGAGAAAAATTGGGAGAAATTACGGTAAAAACTAAGGCTCAAACTCGAGAATAAAGCACGAGTACACGGAGGTACCGCACGTGTGACTTCTTTTTTTTCACATGAATGGTTAGTTTGACCCGTTTTGGCCTATGTTTCAATGTTTTGCACTGCGATTACAGTACTAAGACAATTAGAGCGTAAATGAGGATCAACTAGAGAAATTTCTAAAGATCTGCAGGGTAAGTGGACAAGGCACGCATGATCAAGTAAGTAACCATTAAGATTCTCATAAGTAGTATTTGTAGGAATAGTTAGGATGAGCTAGCATGCGAGCATAATATGCCTTGTGTAGCTAGAATATGCATATTTAAGGCATTGAGTGAGCTGAAAAGATAAGCATGTAGTGTGTGATGTTATCTATATTGGGTATAGAGTATGCCCTAGGACACATGTCTCACCCGCTTTAGTGCAGTGGGAGATTGTTGAGATTTATGCCCTAAGGCCTCGTAATTAATTATTTAGTTTTTATTAACAATTCATGATAAAATCAAAACGATTCTCAATGCTTCTGCTACGTGGATGATGAGTTCATTCCCTTCAATCTATATCTGTAATGCCCTTAGATTGTGATTTTTGAACTACATGTTATATGAGATGTTTCCGTTGGGCTAGTTATTCTGTTTTAGATATGATTTATACTCCAAGTTGATTGAGTTATCTCCCTTATGAGCTTGCATGTATGTTTTGAGAATGAGTTATGTACTTGCGGTTATTGATAGTGTTATCTTCCTATTTAAGCCTAAGAACCTAGTAAACCTCTACGACATTTAAAAATGACTAAGAAACCTTACCAGACTTACTAGTAGTGTGAACGGTAGAACTAAAACCAACATCACTTCCTTTTTCCACCGATACCTCATAGTACTATTTGACGGCCAAAGTTGGGCCAAGTGATAAGATTGGTCAGATAGGATAGTGTCACAAGCCTACTTGAATTACTATTGAGTGTATAAGCAAGTAAGGGTAAGGTCATAATTCCATAAATCCATAAATTGATCCTGAGAGAAGACTATTGACTATATGGGTAGTTAGCTCAAGATGAGTGGCCCTAATGTGTGTGGAAATAGACCCAGGCCTTTCGAGTAGAGAAATGGATGAGAAATCATATAGTGAAGCTTAGTAGTTAGTTAAAACACGGGATCACTCTCCAAGATTTACTGTGACTTTATGGCCCTGTGTTAGGGGTAATCAGTTAACCTTAGGAATAAATAGGTGTAGAGCGAAGCCATGAGACATACAGAACAGGAGGGCAGGTTCAGTCTCATTAATCTTGTTTCGTTAGATTCCCTTGGAGCAGAGGAGAGAGAATGCAAGGTGATTGAGGACAGAGTTTACAGTTCAAGAAGTAGGAGTAGGTTCTTTCTCATTCACCTCGTAAACCAAGGTAAGTAAAGTGGCTGGATGAGAATCAGGTCAAGCAGCTCGATTCGAAGAGGAGAGGGAGTAAGGAATGAATAAGTAGCTCCACGAGAAATTTACAAAATTAACTAGTGAAAAAGGAAGGCAATGGAATCATAGATGATGTTTAGACGAGATGATAGCATACTGTCCAAGCAAATATGATGAGGTTGCACCTCAACCCACGATACTAGTCATTCACTATTGTAGCATGGTAAGCGACCTAAGTCTAAACAACATAAAATTTAGTTTACCTATAGATGAGATACGCAGTTTAGTAGATCCTCAGTGCTAAAACTTGGTGAATAATTTCTAGACCTCGACTGTGTCTTCGTGTGATGTCCCATATTGGTTGAGGAGGAGAACAAATCACCCTTTATAAGGGTGTGGAAACCTTCCCCTAGTAGACACGTTTTAAAGCCTTGAGGAAAAGCTCGAAAGGAAAAGCCCAAAGAGGACAATATCTGCTAGCGGTGAATCTGAGCCGTTACACTTCGACAAGTAAGTGAACTCCTCAGAACTTAATGATTTTATACTCACGCCATTTTATGTTTTTTTTTTCCAGGTATTTCCTAACTGTCGATCAAGGTGAGGAGTATTTGGGAGGTGTGCGGTCACACAGAGAATCGTCCTAGAGCATTAGTCTTTTTGTGAACTTTGGGTCTTCCTACATTGCTTAAAATTATATTCCAATTTGGAGACTCAGATTTGTAATAAACTTAAACAACACCAATTTCTTCAAGATCACAATTTATTTTTAATAGTGGCATTGGTCGTTACTCTCTGTTGTACATACGTAACATATTTTGATCTAATAAAGTCCTTAATATTTAATGTAAAAAAGTAATATACTCAAAGGTTGTTTTAACGACCCGGTTTTGAATCTTGGACTAAAAAGATAAAAGAGAAAAGAGAAAAATAAATGAAACCAAATTATAAGTTGGTGTTATTCAAATTTGTTATAACTTAGTAATTCTTAAATACTTGTAGGTTCTCATCGTATCCTTATTCTAGTAAGTTACGTCCGGGCCTAATTTTACAATTATTTGTGCTCTTGGGAAGGCTTCAAAATTTCGAGCTATTGTCTTAGATGTCATACACCCTATCGTCTGGAAGTTGTTACAACATTTACCAAGAGTAACATGGGTCAACTACTTGTGTAGTCCCAAGATCCTTTTCAGGATCGGTTCATGGAATCGCGACTTCAATCTTTGGCCTGTCCCTACACTCAATAGAAGCATTCACTCGGCTAACCATGTGTAGTCCTAAGTCTCTCTCTAAGTCTAGTTTACAGAATCATGACTTCAATCTTGACCTGTTTATACACTTGATAGAAGAGCTAACTACCGGTGAGTTCCAATCTTGATTTATGGATTCACGACGTTAGCCTTGATATGTTTCTACGCTCAATAGAACACTTACCCTTAGACTAATATTTGTGTACTCCTAAGTCCCCTCTCAAAACCAATTTATAGAATTGCAGAATCGGCCCTTGTCCCGTTCCTACACTCAATAGAACCACTCACCTTAAGACATCTACCAGTATAGTCTCAAGTCTTTTCCAAGATCGGTTTAAGGAATTGCAGCCTCTGCCTTGATTCATTTCTACACTCAATAGGAATTCTCGTCTTGAGCTAACTACTTGTGTAATCCCAAGTCTCTTCCCAAGATCGGTTTACGAATTTGCAGTGTCGTCTTGATTCAACCATACATTTAATAGTAACTCATCGAGGTTCTAGTGATATCGTTCACACTACTATTAAGCATGCTAAACTTTCTTAATCATTCTTAAATGTCGTGGAGGTTTACTATGTCCTTAGGGACATCTAGGTTATGTAGTCAATCTCTTAGTTACTCGAAGTTAGCTCCACGAGGCTAATTCAATCTCTTAGTGTACTCAGGAAACGTACTAAACTAGGTCAACTGTAAATCGCTTTAGCTCTAGTGCCCTAATATGCATGCTTTGTAAGGGAGATATTCTTATCGATAACCTGAGCATGGAAAATATAATTCAACATGCTTACTAGAAAGATATTCCTATCAATCACCTAAAGAACGAAATCATAATCTAAACATTTAAGCAAGCTCAATAGGGAGAGAACAATCAGTGCAAATCACAATATCTCATCCACCATTCTGGCATAATGAAAAGCATAAAATTCAGCATGCATCATAAATTCTTATCCTAAAGGGTGAAAGTTTAAACTTCAAAGAAAAAATTGAAAAATTAATCTTCGTCAGAGTTCGAGTCTTACAATTGTTCTCATCTCTCTCTTCTATACGATCCGTAGATATTGCTTGTAATTTAATGATAAACTAAACACCCCTCCATTTGAAGATCGTTGTGTAGTTACACAAATCATTTTATTTTAACATTTTTATTATGAATAAATTATTAATGAAAAACATATAAATCTTAATTAGTCAAATTATCTAATAAGTTAATTAAGAGTTAAATCAAGTTTATTCTCTAATAAACTTGTTATGAACTTTTCTATAAATAAAAAAAAATTAAAATTAAAATATTAATTTTTACTTCTAAAAAATGTCTAATTAATTATTAAACTTTTAATTTTGTTTCCGATATTATCTAATTTTCTATTTTTTTATTTCATATGTTGTTAACCTATTATACATTTTAATTTAACGTTAAAAAAAATTGAGTTGCCCATGTAACATTTATGTCATTAAATTTCAATGTCAGCCAATAAAATCCATAATAAAATTTCGACACACAAATATCATATATATATATATATATATATATATATATATATATATATATATATATATATANATATATAGGGAACGATCACGAGTTTATAAGTAAAGGAATACATCTCCATTAGCATGAGACTTTTTGGGAAAGCACAAAGCAAAGTCACGAGAGCTTATGCTCAAAGTCGACAATATCATACCATTGTGGAGATCCGTGATTCCTAACATGGTATCAGAGTCATGCCCTAAAACTTAACCATGTCGATAAAATCTTCAAATGTCTAACAGAGAATTGTGGGTATTGTGGGTCTCGAAGGTGTAGTCAAAAGTGACTAAAGTGTCGAACAAAGGGTGTACTTTATTCGAGGGCTCCAGAGAAAGGAGTCGGGCCTCGATTAAAGAGAGGTTATTTCTAAGGTAATATATCTATTTTCATTTCAACAATAATGGTTCAATCACGTAGGGTTTAACGAAACGACGTGACTTGACTGAAGACAACCACATTAATATGAGTTCATGGTGGTTTTAATGAGCATAATAGTATACATCACATTGTTATAGCTTATAGTATAGTGTAATGTAATAATTATTATAGTAATAAATAAGAGTCCAAAAATATGGAAAGCAATCAAAGGCGTTCAACTCCCCTCCATACTAAATTTATTGTTCTTTTCATTTTTTTTTTTTTTGAGTGTTAGGTTGCATTAATAATGGATGCATTTTATTAGATTTTTGTTCAAATAGATTTAAATTTACTCTTTGTCCATTTTTGTAGCTAGATTTACAAATATACCCTCGTTTAAGCCATGGACGTGTGAAAACGAACATCGTCTCAAGTGAGCTAAGAGAAAACATTTAAACTTAATTAACGGGCCGAGATCACATTAAAAATAATCAAGGTGTAACGATAATTATTTAAATGGGGAATCGAGAGAGAGAGTGAAACGGAGAGATAGAAGTAGGTCAGGAAGGGATGTTTAGGCGCCTGTGGAAGGGACGACGAACACAATCCTGAATCAAGATTGGCATGCTGAATCGACTCCAAATTTGGGACGAGTTAACTCGATAGGGCTGACTTCATTCACTGGTCTGGGTTGGGTTGGGTTGGTTTGGGCCGGCCTTTTATACAAATATTGTCTGGTCCAACTTTTTATAAGTGCTAAAATAGACAAAAGTAAATACAACTAAAACAGACTCGGGTCGGATTTTGGTTCCTCCCCCCGACCAACACCAATAGCGTGGACTCTAAATGGGTGTTTCGCATTAAATATTTACCCATTCAATCCATCAAGCGTTTCAAGACTCGTCTTGTTGCCAAAGGTTATATTCAAGTTCTTGGTCTCGATTACACTAATACTTTTAGTCCAATTGTCAAACTTACTACTGTCTTGTGTTGTGCTTTCTCTGGCTGAATGCAACCTCCTGGGTATATTGATCTTCTCTTCACTTTCTCACTTTCCGCGCCTGGTTTTAACGTTTCAGCTCATTTCACGCCAACAAGTCATTTTTTTGTCTTTCATCAGAAATTTAACCTCATTTGTCTGTTTCTTTATGTTGATGACATTATTGCTACCGACATGACAGCTTTACTCACAAATTTCATTATGAGTTTGCTACCAAGGATTTTGGCTCTCTAGGTTTCTTGCTTAGTCTTGAAGCTTCACTCACTCCTGATGGTCTCTTTATTAGTCAGTTAAAATATGCTCGAGATGTTCTTACACGTGCTTAGTTGATTGATAGCAGACCAGTCCACACTCCATGGTTATTTCTTAACACTTGACTTCTAATGATTCTAATTCTTCTAATCCCACTCTCTATCGATCTCTTGTTGGCGCCCTTCAGCACTTGATCATTACACGCTCAGGTATTGCCCATGCTGTCAATTCTGTCCGTCAATTTTTGCATGCCCCTACTACAGATCATTTTCATGTTATCATACGTATTCTTCACTATGTTAAGGGAACACTCCACTTTAGTCGTACCTTTCGTCCATCCATTGTTCCTAGTGCACTAGTGGCTTATTCGGATGATGATTGTGTTTCCTGTCTCAATACTCGTCGTTCTACATCTGACTATTCCATTTATCTTGGTAAAAATCTCGTTTCTTGGAGTGCCAAGAAGTAACCTACTTTCTCACGCTCCAGCTATGAATCTGAGTATTGCGCTCTTGCCATGACTGCTACTGAACTTCTTTGGCTTAAGCATCTTTTGCATGATCTCAAGCTTCTCATTCCAGAGCCGCCATTGTTCTTATGTGACAACAAAAGTTCATAATGCAACCATAACCCTCAGCCCAACAATCCAACCTTTTGTTGAGCAAAAACCCTTGAATCAAAGAAATTAACATCTTCTTATACATAATTCGGATCAACCAAGAGATAAGGCTAGAATTAGATTACCTCCTAGGATCAAAAATCTAGAAACAAGATTTTGAATCTTGTTCTAAATTGAGTCATACAATCGAACTTGATTAAGACTTGATTGAATAGCTCAGATGCAATCTACTACAAGACTTGCTAGATGATACTCAAATTTCGAAGGGTAAGAATCTCAATTTCATTCATCCAAAATCTGCCTTTTACCTAATAAATAATTTGTGGATATTTATAATCTCTCCACATAGGAAACTTTCAATTCTTCATATGCTCACTATAAAGTTAATGACCATAATTTAATCCTGATCCCTTCAAATCTGCACGAAAGAAGAGTCAATTTGACAAATAACTTCCACCCTTTTGCCTATTACAAGGATTATGAAATTAAAAATAATAAATAAAGTTTTCTAACCACTAATCAATAAAGTCCAATTTACAACAACTTGATCCACACTTCAATTATGCAAATATTCACTTCAGAAGCTCCAAATGCTCATTCCTCAATTGAATCAGCTTGTAACACATGAAATAATGGTTGAATCGAGCCTATCCAATTTTGTGGATGAAGAATGAATGTTTGTTGAATCTTCTTGGCCTTCGATCGTGTAATAGGTTCAGTTGGAACATTTGGAACATTGTGATCCTTGTCAAAAGTGCTATTTTTTGGGCTTCAATCCTATTTCTCACAAGTCGGCCAAGCATGTTGAATTAGATTATCATTTCATGTGTGAACTTGTTGTCACTGGTAAACTTCGCATACAATGCATACCTTCCATCTCTAGGTTGCTAACATTTTCACCAAACGTATTTCTCAACCTCTCTTTGAATTTTTTAGATATAAACTTCATGTTCGTTCAAATCCGAACTCAGCTGCTGCTGGAGAGCGGGTGTTAAAGATATTTAGCCTTCGATTACGGTTTACATTTTCTTTGTATCATATTTGACCCTTGATTATAGACTAATATCTTGTATTGTTGAGAATATTTAGTCCTTCATTTACCAAATGTATCATATCTGACCATTGATTATAGGCTAATATCTTGAGGATATTTAACCTTTCCCTATCGTTTTTTCATATGTATCATATTTGACCCTTGATCATGGTCTAATATCGTGTATCCATTTATTGCTCTTTTCATTTTCTTTGTAATCTATTTGATTTTGTAAATGATTAGAAATAGAGAACTTTATCACCATTTAGTGCAGTAGTTTGCAAATATTATTAACGTACAACATAGTTCATGGTGGAGCTTAATTTTCATGATTATTACTTGAGCTCTACTTTTTTTTTATGAGTAGAGTTGGATGCATGGTACACACAGTTCAAGCATGTGCACATAAACCCATTGGCGGGCTCATATACGTACCCCTAGATTTGACTATGGGTTAGCACACGATCATATTGTCGAAAACCAATGGAAAGAAATGAGAATGTATCATATCATGGTGTACATGTCCATACAAAACTTATTAGAGAAGTATCTACTGTTCATGACATACAACATGCATGAAGTCTTACATTCATAATCATGGTACATGTTTATGATACATATCATATTTCCATACTTTTCATGACATAACATTTCTATGAGTCATACCTACATGCACATGACATATCTTCCATTCTTATCATACATGACTCATCAAGTGTCTCATAGGGTGTAACGTGAACAATATATCATAGCATACAAGAATCAAAATACTGCAGGTACATACATTACAGAACATTCATAATCAACGTACTACCAACAATAACACATAGATAAGCCACAAAGTACATGCTATTCATACAAGAGTAAGTTAACTTATAAATCAACTTCAATTATTTTAAATTAGCTAAACAATACTCATATTGACCTCAAACTGGCTCGATAAAAGTCCAAAATGATAGGAAGGGGTCTAAAATACCAAACAAAGTCATTTAAGTCAAGCTAAACCGAAGGAAACCGCTAGGTCGAGTTAGAGCAGCGTGGGTCGTTGAAGCCTAATGTGATTCGATTTTGAACTTGCGGTTCAACTTATGTTTAGTCCTCAAACCTAAGATTTAGATCCAAGACTGTTTTCCGACCTAGTTTCTTCTCCAATTTATCTTCTTCCTCCTCCGTGATTTTCTCTCTCTTTACTCTTATACTCGATCGATTTTTTACAGATCCAAAGTGGGAAAAACTAAATGGGAAAAGGCTTACTACTGTTATTCTTTAAATTGTTGTTGCTGGTTCTCGACATTTAGGGTTTCTTAGGACAATCTTTCTTCAACGTCCTATAGAATGATACATTATCATTCTTAAAGTTCTACATCAAGTATTTGATAACAATTTTGTTAATATAAAATATTTTGGATAAAGTTACATTATTTTTTTTTAGTAATTTTCAAAATTAGAGCTGTATCGACTGTTGCCCACAGAGTTAAGATGAGTTTAGGGAAGAAGGAGGCGATCGTTGACTATGGTCAACCAACCTCTTTTAGAAAATTCAGTTTTTTTCTATCCCGGAGTTCGATTTTTGATCCATTTCGATGTTAATTTTGTGAGATTTGGAGCGTCAAAAGGTCAAAAATTTGAATCCCGAATATGAGCACTCACGTAAGTGACTACTTCAGGCCTTTCTTAAGTTACGATTATGGAAATCGCTTGATGTTGCCTAATTAAGACAACATGAAATGATTAGGCAACAAATCACATGATAAGGGAATTAATTTGACGTTTTACTCCATAAACATCTAATAAGACCTAAAATCAGGTAGATTGTGAATTTGATCCCCAAACGACATCCATTGCTCATGAAATTTTACACCGTGGCCTAATATCATGAAATATGAATGTACACATAATTTAATATTTGTAGGAGCATGTTTAAGTAATAAACCGTCAATAGAGATAAAATGACAAAAATGCCCCTACCATATTAACTATGTTGTTTTAAGGCCTTAACAAACTCAGATTGTCATGAAACTTTACGTGCCACTTATTTATGTTATTATGAATGTATTGTGTGTGAATTTAGAAAGGCTAAACATGGATAAGACTAGAATGCCTTAAGATAGGGTTTTATTTAAGACTAGAATGCCTTAAGATAGGGTTTTATTTAAGAAATAGATCGTTTATGATAAACCATTAGAGCTATAAGTAAGAATTTTATAACTCATGACTTTGCTCTAGGGTTTAGCCAAGCCAAGTAAGCTAATGTACCACTAATGTTCTAAGCTTATTACGACACCCAGACACCTAGGTACCACTCTATATGTACATGTCTTATGCCCTTAGACACCCTAAACCTCTCATTACATGGTACATCAGACTTTTTCTCATACTCAAATTATGTTAGTAGAGACACAAGGGAATGTCGGAGCCATTATGACATAATCTGGACTTTGAATGATGCTCCAAATTCTGAGCATAAGACTTCTTAGGTTCATGTTATTTACCGAGTATGTGACGTTATAGGTCTTCTGGGGAGTGTTTAGGAGTAGAACTAAAGTTGTGTGAAGTGGAAGTAGACAGCCTGTTGGGATCCACTCTTCTTAAATCTGTCCTAGAACGAGAGACCACATAAGTACATAAGAATGGGTCAGAGTGTGGTACCTAGCTTTTGCCATGGACCTGATTAGTGTGCACTGAATATTTTATATTCATTCTAGTTTTATATGTTTTTCAGGTAACGACTAGATGTAAGCCGAGGTCGATGTAGTCTTGGAGCATGAGTCATAGAGGGACAATCTAGGTTAGAGCTTTGGTTAGTCATATATCTTTTTAGTTTGAGTCCTATTTTGGGTAATGTTTGCTTTTGGTGGTAACTAAACTCAAACTATATTTTTTGTTTAATGCAAAATCTATATGTATGTAATTTGTGACACATTCATAGTCTATGAATTTAACCCTATCATGAAATTCTATACGTCCATGCCAAGATGGAGTACATGAACTTATCTCGAGATTCACGACTTTGACATCCCAAATGCCGGATTTTCCTCACATTAAACTTTTCGACGTCTATCTTTCACGAAGGAACAAATAAAAACTAGTTAAATTTTATCAAACTTGATTCACGTCATATATTTAAGTAATCGAGACAAAACTAACGTTATATGCGAAGACCGATTTATTTCTTCAAATTGTCAAAAATAAAAATTTTATATTTTCCTATTTTTTAAGTTTGGGATATTAGTTGTAGATAATTATATATTTATTAAAATATAATAAAATACACGTTTAAATATTGAAAGAGAAACAGGGCGACACGAAGATTTATACAAGTGGTACATGTTTAAACTGCACTCTAATGCTATGGCATCGCCCATTTTCGTTATACAAAAAAAGAAACTCATGCATAATGTATGTAGTGTCATGTGCGACATACACCATTTTCTAGTTTTACTATGGTATGTATTTCTACTCACATTTTAACACGTTATTAAATAATATATTAATTTATTTCATCGACC
The DNA here is from genome assembly GCF_002806865.2 of Cucurbita pepo subsp. pepo. Taxonomy (NCBI): domain Eukaryota; kingdom Viridiplantae; phylum Streptophyta; class Magnoliopsida; order Cucurbitales; family Cucurbitaceae; genus Cucurbita; species Cucurbita pepo. The sequence goes on from NC_036652.1 coordinate 2,781,767, forward strand.
CCAAATTATTTTTAATAAATGAATAATTAGAAAATTTCTAGCATTGTCTGTCATGTCCCACATTGGTGGGGAGGAGAACAAAATACCATTTATAAGGGTATAGAAATTTTCCCTAGAAGATGCCTTTTAAAGGCTTAAGAGAAAGCCCGAAAGGGAAAGTCCAAAGAGGACAATATCTACTAGCAGTGGATCTAGGTCGTTACAAATGGTATCAGAGCCAGGTTTCGAACGATGTGCCAGCGAGAACACTGGGCCCCGATGGGAGGTGGATTGTGATGTCCCTCATTGGTTGGGGAGGAGAACAAAACACCATTGATAAGGATTGTGATGTCACTCATTATCGTAATTACACAAAGAACACGCCAACTCAAAGAGGATAATATCCGCTAGGGGTGGATCTGAGCCATTACATTTACATTGTCACTCTCATTATCGTAATTACACAAAGAACACGCCAACGAGACTCATGGCACTGTACAATGTAGATAACGCCATGGAAGAGAAGACTAACGAGCCAGGAAACACCTTGATGCACACAAATGATTACTACCAAACGGTGTCATACCTTTGCTAGCCAAGAGGATGAATCGATTACTAGAACAACTCTTTCCGTGCAGGTTTAAACCTTAGTAATACGGTTTTACTTTTTTTAGTCGGTCTCGATTTTGAATTTTAAAATTTCAAAGATGGCATAATTATATTAAAAAAAGTTAATAATATAATAACTTATCTTGTAAACTCAATTTATTTTGGGTAAATTTAAATATAATGTAAAATAATAATTATTCAAAAATTTTAAAATAAAATAAGTTCATATAGAATCCTATTGTCTTTAAATTACAAGTTTACTTCTTCCCATTATATCAATTTGATACAGATACAGACAACGTGACACGTAGTAGTTAGCAGCACCGTGAAGAATGGTGGGAAGTTCCGGTGCCGGACCGTTGGGCTTCCCTTTGTTCCTTGAACCCACGGCCGGCCCTCTTGATCTCTTCGCGACTGCCACTTCTCTCCGTCTCACCCACTCTCTCCGCCGCCGTATTACTCATCACATTAGCCTTACCTTTGCTCTCCATTCGTTCGATAAGGTTCTCTCTCTTTTCTCTCTACTTTTCAATTTTCAGTTTCTATATCCAATAGCTCAATTGTGATGATTCGAATTTTGATCTTCTGCCATTTATTTGTGCAATCGTTTCGGGATTCGAATTTTGTATGGTTTGAACTGTTATACTGTTAACTGTTGAGAGAGGCGATCTTATCGGAATACTCTGTCATCTGTTTCGTGGATGATGCAAATTTCTCGGATTTTGTTTCTCTCTATATGTTGACCTTGCTTGTGGCTATCTGTGTTTCATAGGCCAGTGGTTTACATGAATGTGGATAAAAAGTTTGGAGGATTAATGCCCTGTAAAAGTTAGGAGGATCATTTGCTGCAATTGTTCTTCTTATTATTATTTTGATAGAACACAAAAGTTTGTGTTAGTTGTAATCTTTTAACCCCCTATGAGCCATCTCCAGGCCTTCAATTGTTGTTCTATATATTGGTTCGAAGTAAACTAAGGGCCTTAAAAACGTTCCACTGAAGGATCTTAGTTTTAGCATCCCTTTGAGAACACTTAGAACCTTATGAAAGATACCAAGAATGTCATGGGCAAGCCAAGAAAGGGTGGAATCTTGGACAAAAAATTTCATCTGGTGTAAGCTAAAGGGGGGGAGTGCATAAGCAAGTGATCAACGTGTTTCATAGTAAAGTTGGGGTGATGAGAGATATTGGAGGACCTATTTACAGTTTACGGTGTAATCAATGTTTAAAAGGCTAGAGGCAACCTTCAGGCTTTTCCTCCTGAAGAAGTTAGGTATAAGCCTCGAAGCAGTGTAAACCTTAAGCCTCGAATTTGATTAAAAATATTTTACAAATACTAGCTTGGTATGACCTGAGTATTTAAAACATAACAGTCAAATAGAAGTATAAAAAATTACCCCTGACAATTGCCACTTAAAAAAAAATCTATGACATCTTTAACATCACTACTATTGTCATTAATAGGATCAAGTTGTCCCATAATTTTTTTTTTCAATGCTGTTAACGTCACAATAGAAAAGTAGTAATAATTCAAACTCTCACAGCTCAAACCTTCATATCTTTGAAGAATGAGGCTGTGAGATCCTACATCAATTGGAGAAGGGAACAAAGAGAGGAGAATGGAGCATTCATTACAAGGGTGTGAAATTCTCTCCCTAGTAGATGCGTTTTAAAACCTTGAGGGGAAGCTCGAAAGGGAAAGCCCAAAGAGCACAATATCTAGTGGTGGACTCGGGCGGTTACAAATGGTATAAGAGCCAGACACCGGGTGTGTGCTAATGAGGACGTTGGGTCCCCAAGGGGGGTGGATTGTGAGATCCCACATCGGTTGGAGAGGGGAACAAAAAATTCCTTACAAGGGTGTGGAAACCTCTCTCTAGTAGACGCATTTTAAAACCTTGAGGGGAAGCTCGAAAAGGAGGGCAATATATGCTAGTGGTAGGCTTGGGTTGTTACAGAGGTAAATTAATATTATTCTTCTCATCATTGCACGAGTCATAAGACTTCAAGGCTCAATGGATTTTCATAGAGGCGTAAGCCTCTTATGGTTCAAGGTTAAAAGTTTGAGTATTGCCTCGAGGTGTGCTTAAATGCTTAGCCTCAATAGCATTTTAAAACATTGGGTGCGATTGCAAGGACTGTTGACTAGGATGTTTGGGGAATGTCTATTTATTAATCCAGAATTTTGTGGAAGGTTGGCAATCTAGCCACTAGTTTGTGTGTTTTGTTGTTGTAATACGGCATGAGAAGTGTTGAAGATAGATATTAGTTATAGTAATGCTATGGAGGTGAGCCTTATATAGTTTAATACATCTCCACGAGCTTTAATAACTTCAGTTTTATTGATGTTTACTTTTCTTGATTTTGAACAGTTTGGGTTTTGCTTGTAGGTAAAGTATTATATAGTTCTTTTTCCGTAGTCTAGTATTTAAAAAATGAAAAACGTATTTTGCTTTTTTACCCTAGGAGGATCTATGATTTTATGTATTGGTCCTTCACATGGGTGCCTCTACCATTTAAATTTGAAATTATGTAGAACAAGTGGACACAACCCAAGCCCACCGCTAATAGATATTATCCTCTTTGGACTTTCCCTTTTGGGCTTCCCCTCAAGGTTTTAAAATACATGTGGTAGGGAGAGGTTTCCACACTCTTATAAGGAATGCTTCGTTTCCCTCTCCAACCGATGTGGGATCTCACAATCCACCCCCTTGGGGAACCAGCGTCTTCGCTGGCACAACATACGATGTCTGACTCTAATACCATTTATAACAGCCCAAGTCCACCGCTAGTAGATATTGTCCTCTTTGGGCTTTCCCTCCAGGTTTTAAAATGCATATGGTAGGGAGATGTTTCTATACCCTTATAAGGAATGCTTCGTTTCCCTCTCCAACCGATGTGGAATCTTTTTCAGGATATCATCAACTTCAAGGCTAACCGGGACATGATTTTATGACAGAATTAGAGCTCTTGAAAGTTTATCTTAAGGAGTTGAACAGAAACATGGTAATTGATTTATTTATTTGTTTTTATTTCTAAGAAAAGTAGGATACTCTTGTGGAGTTGAAGATATTAGCTGACTTTGAAGACATTGCTCTCTTAATGATTTGAGGAGTCATAAAAATTCTCGCAACTGTAAGTGCCTTCTTCAATACATTATCTTTAAAGAGGAAACAATTTGGAGAGAAAAACTTCAATACTCAAAGCTGCTTAGGAAGGTGAGATAAATACATAGGTTTTCTATAGTCTAAAAATGGAACTTGGGATGAATGGCTGCTAACAGAAGCATGTTAGCTTATATTACCTTTGGGATGGTTGTGATTGACCTGCAAACGAGTAAATATGGCATGTACAGCTAGATTGGAGTTTAATAGGTATGTTGATAGTTCTTGCGCGTGCCAATGAATTCCTTATACCTAAATACCTCTAGACATATACAATCAGTTTTCCCTCGCAACTCAATTGATGCCCTCTAGTATGCTCTCTGCTGTCCAACCACCTTTCGTCCCCGCCTGCAAATGCTTGAAATCTTCGGTTCATGGTTGTTGCTAATCGTCGATTCAAATCAATTCCTGTTGACATTTTTTCAACGTTTCCCCTCAGTCTCTTCCTTCTTCTATTGAGACTTGCATTCATTGGAGCTTTACAGACCACTCACTTCCCCTTCTCCCCCCTTGCCTTTCAATTTTTGTGAAGAACCATTCACGGAGGAGGATGTGATCTCAAACTTACCTTTGGAAATTTCGGATTTGACTGTTGCCACATGGGTTTTTTGTTTTTCTTCCCCTGATTGTCGGTTCTCATGAATTCCCGCCGTCAATCCCTCGATACTTAGATTCAGGAATGCAACATACCATTGATCTCATCAATGTCTCTTCCGATACCATCCATCCTCTCTTTTAATTTTTTTGAGCCATTTTTTTTCCAATCTCCCCCGGATGAATGCCAATACCAATTTGATAGGTATCCAAGCACAAAAAATATAACAAAACGATGAAGATTACTACATTGGAATATCATGAAGAATTACAATATCAATAACCTTTCAAGGGGTCTATCTCTCTCCCAAATCCCACAATGTACCCTCGCACCAAAAAAATCCCCTCTTTAAGGTCCCTAACTCTCCTTATTTATAACCAAGTCAACACTAGCTAATTACCCATATGCCCTGCCCTTACTACTATCCTATTAATATTCCCAATATCCCTTACTAGTACTCTCACATATTCTTCCTTTGTAATTAATTCTAATGGCTTTTCTTTTGTCTGGTAAACCCCTAATAAACCGTACATTTAAAATTTCTTTATATATCTATGAAAAGCATCTCATTTTAATATCTTTAATTTCTTATATTGCTCTGTATTACACAGTGTAATCTTAATTTTTGGTCAACATAGCTTTCCTTCAAATAAATATTTTTGTGCATACAAAGGCCTTATTTGATTATACTTGGATTAAAATGTTTCTACAAAGCTATTCAATGTGTATTGGCTATTTTAAATAGTTTCTGTAATGATCTTAACACATTTTTTTCAGTTTCTTTGATTTTTTAATTGGTGAATCTTGGTTCTGTACTTCTTAACTCCATTTTTTATACTGGTTGAAGCATAATACTACTTTGTGATTAATAATATTTTATTGTCATGCTCTATTTCTTTTCCGGCAGAAACTTGCTCCTCTTATTGAAGTCCCTTCTAAATTGAAGAGTGCATGGTGTTCAAGAGCTCTCCATTTTCCAGGATTAAATTTTCTTGAAGTATCTAAGGATATCTTATCATCCACTCATGCTGCTTGTTTATATTTCTTTGGTGGCGGGGATACTGGGAGTAGCTTAAAAAATGAGGGGACATCTCACTGGAAAACATCAAATAGAAATCCACAAAACGATCGAAGATGGACCAATATTCTTCTTGGTGTTAATATTTTGTGAGTTTTACAGTTAGCCATTTTCTTTTTGATACAGCTCCTACGATCATGTCCTCTGATGTATAACTTTTCTTTTATTCTTCTGATTCCTGTTTATCTTATCTGTTAAACATGTGGTGTGTTTTTTCTGCAGAGCTTTTCTGGCTCAAGTTGCATCAGAAGGAAAGTTACTCCTATGGGGATCTAAGGTGATAATCAGTTACTGCAGATATCATGTTTGGCATTTAATTTTGTGACTGTGTTTGTCGGACGTTTACTGCATGATTCACTTATAATTTGCAGATAAATGCTCTAATAGATCGAGGACAGTTATGGAGGTTGGTCACGTCTTCTTTTTTGCATGCAAATATTGGGCATTTGATGGTATATGGTTCTAATATTTTGTGGCATCTGTTGCATTATTTTTGTCTTCTTTAATTACTGGAAATCAACACTTGAAAGTTTTTGTTGCAGGTTAATTGTTATTCTTTAAATTCTATTGGTCCTGCAGTGGAGAAAATCTCTGGCACTCGGAGATTTCTTGCAGTGTACTTTGCCTCGGCAATTGCAAGTACAACTCGTAATCTCAATAAAATAGCCATGATATTATTGAATACCTTTTTGACTCGATCATTTCAAGAAAATCAGGTTCATCCATGAGTTATTGGTTCTGCAAGGCACCCTCGGTTGGTGCATCAGGAGCAATCTTTGGATTGGTATGACTTTTCATTTGCATACTTGACTTTTGCCAACAAGCATGACAGAAAAAAAAAAAAAAAAAAAAAAAAAAAAAAAAAAAAAAAAAAAAAAAAAAAAAANAGTAGTTATGGATTTTTTTCCTTATATCAGGATGTTGGGTTTTTTTCTTTCTTTTTTACTTTTTTATTTTTTTGTCAATCGAGTTCTTCATTTACGGTCTTCTATAAAGTTCACTCCCGCTGCTTCTCTAAAGGTTTATCTGAACGTGAGAAATTGCAAGCCTTAGCTTCTGCTTTGAAAATTTTGATTATTTGCATATTTTACATCCAGAACATACTCTAAGGTGTGGCCTTGAAGCTCCCTACCTGTAGAACTTTTAAGTCTGTGGCAAGAATGGGTGACTTACCAGAGAATAGTAGGTGCCTAGTTGATCAAGCAACAAGTCCCATCATAAGAAAGGCCTTATATGAGAGACTACATATCGAAGGATTAACCTTAATTTAGAAGATATTTGTGTAATTTATGAGTTAGTATCCAAGCTGAGAATAAATGATATCTATTACTTTGCTTGAGTAGGAGTGTCGAAGGATATTTGTGTAATCTCATTAAATAAGTGAAACAGTTGACCTCGTTATTTGTCTTATTGGATTTATTTAGATTTACTTACCTAATATCTAGGGATTAATATTTAGATTTAGCTACCTAGTATCTAGGAATTTATTTAGACACACTGTTACCTAGTATCTAGGGTATTTAGACACACAATTCTCTAGAAATTAATAAGAAAAATAACAAGCTAATTTAGACTTGCAACACTGCATGTTGCTAGCATTCCTTAGGTCTATCTCTTGACTAGAGCCTATTTTTGTAGTTTCCTTTCATTTTTGTGAGCTTCTTTTGTGTGCACTCTTGTACCTCTTTCATTCATCCTCTATAAAAGCTTTGTTATTCATCAAAAAGAAAAAAAAAAAGTCTCGTCATAGACGGCTACATATTGCTGACGTGGGAGAAAAAAAGGCTATACTTGTTACCTTTAAGTTATTTTGATGAATGGTTGGCTCTTTATTTGTTCCTAAGTATTTTGATTTTTAAACTTCTGATTCAGGTAGGATCCTTTGCTGCATTTGTTGTGAGACATAGAAAACTGGTCGGTAGAGGCAACGAAGATCTGCAGCACATTGCTCATATAATAATCTTAAATATGGTGTGTTTTCCAATTTTCTTTTCTTTTGTCAGATTATTATTATTAATTTTTTTATGGTTTTCAAATTATCATGTTATCGTAAGAATAGTGAAAATAAACTATCACATGGTCGTTCAGAATACTGATCAGTGTACCTGTTAAGTTTACTTCTACCATGCGGATCGGTTGGCAACCTTTACGAGAACCTGGAATTGCATCTATAATTACTATTCTGTAACGTTAATCTGTTAGTTTCTATTTAACTTCTTGTGTCTGTTATTAGGAGAATAATTTCCATGATCATTTGGCTTGCAGGCTATTGGGATAATGTCTAGAGGCATCGATAACTGGGGACATGTAAGTTTGAGAGTAGACAATATTTATTCATTTATTTATTTCTCCATTGAAGACTACTATACTGTTACTGTTTGTCAATAAATGAAAACATTTTTTTTTTTTTTTTTTTTTTTTTTTGTTAGTTAGCTGGAATTAGAAAATGTCTGGTTGTCATAAAGATTGCTTGATATTGTTTAACCATTAGTAAACTGCCTCAGCATCTCGTGCAAAACCTAAGTCTGGAAATGTTCAATAATTGGAGGCTGAGAAGCTTTAGACTTCATTCATTCAATTGCTTCATTTGGCTTCAGTCATACCTCATTCATTCAATAGTTCTAACCCAAAGCCCAAAAGATGCTGAAATAAAAGAGGGAGTAGAACCTAACTAAAAATGTACCAAGGCAAGGTGCCTAAGTATTGATAGGGTACTTGTCACCACTGCGTTAAAATTAAGCATCTCGGCTAGTGGTATTGTGTGCTCTCCCCTGCTGGCAAGTTTGGGTAGAAGCCCTGACACTACTCAAACTTGAGGGTTGATTCCCACCTCCCTCATGGTCCTTCAAGGGTAATTGTTTGCCATGTGGCCCTCTTGGCCACATCTAAAATACGCACCTGAGCATGTCAAACATCGGTCCCAACGATATCTACCACTATTAGTTCATGGGAAAACCTCAAGAAAGAGGTGAGAACTCAGTTCTCCTTTGAAAATGTCGAATTTATAGCGAGGCGAAAATTATGAGAACTTAAAACACACGGGTAATAATAGACTATGTCAAGCAATTCTCTGCTTTGATGCTGGATATCAAGGATATGTTAGAGAAGGACAAAGTATTCAGCTTTGTCGAGGAAATGCAACCATGGGCAAGAACAAAATTTACGAACACAATAATCAAGATCTTGCCATTGCATTTGCTGCTGTAGAGAGACTCCTGAACTTTGTTGGTGAAGCGGGCTTTCAAAGGAAACATACATCATCCCAAAACATCGAGAATAAACCTTTCAAACCTATGGGTTAGAGGAATGATAGCACAAACAAGGAACTATCAAATAACTTAGTTTACAATGTCTTCTATGTAAGGGACCCTATAGACTCTATGCTTTTCGTCATTGAGCTGCCCTCAGGGCACTTCAAGCCTTAGTACAAGGAGGTTATGACCCAAAAGCCAAACTAGTGGTAGAAAAGGAAGAGGACCACGACACTCTTTAAGAATGGGAGTGTTGAAATTTTTATCAACCATATTAAAGAAAGTTGATCCACAAGAAGTATTCGAGAAGGGACTGATGTTCGATGCAATAATCCATTCTTGGCCTAGTAAGAGCAATTTAATGGACTCAGGTGCGACTCACAACTTCATCTCTGACTAAGAAGCCCGTAGATTGGAACTCAAGATAGAAAGAGACTCTGGAAAAATGAAATCTCGTTAGAGGCCCTACCCATCATGAGTATCCAAGAGAGTCTCTTTAAGGTTGGGGGCTTGGTCAGGAGAGATGGTTCTCGTTGTGGTTCTTATGGATGACTTCGACGTGGTACTTGGCATGAATTTTCTTCTAAAACACAAAGTCGTCCCAATGCCACTAGCGAAGTGCGTAGTAATTACCAATTGCAATCCCACAGTGATCTTTGCAAGCATCAAACAGTCGAGTAGATAAAAATGATTTTCGTATTACAATAAAACAAAGGGCTCATCTAAAAAGCGCCCACATTCATGGCCATATCGATGGTAAAAGATGTAACAAATACAGAACCTGTCCCAAGTGAAATCAAAGATGTCTTGCACAACTATGTTGATATAATGCGAGATAGCTTACCAAAGATGTTGCCCTCTCATCGTGGCATTGATCACGAAATTAAGCTCTTACTAGGGGTCAAACCCCCAGCAAAAAACGCATATCAGATGGCTTCACCAGCTACAGCCAAACTAAGAAAGCAATTAGACTAAGTTATTGACTGCAGTGTTTAGTTTCCCCGTAAAGGTGTCATATGGGGCCATTGTTATTTTAGAAGGAGAAAAATGGGACACTACGTCAGTGCATCGACTATAGAACTTAAAACAAGGTGATAGTACGTAACAAGTATTCCCTGCCAATAATATCCGGCATGTTTGACCAACTTTATGGGGCCAAATACTTCACAAACCTGAACTTGCAATCCGGATATTACCACAAATCATAAACTTTATGGGACCAAGTTTATGATTTGTCTTCTATGTTGTTAGTTTTTCATTCGAGTTGTCTAGTCATACAAAAAGAAAAAGTGAGTAATGAGAGAAAGATCTGAGATTCAGCATGCAATACAACCGGCCAGTTTGATAATTTCACCTTTGTAATGACGTAAGCAAAAGGTTATGAAGTGTTGGTTTGGTTGTTAAGGAATGATCAACAGTAATTGAGAGAAATTTAGTCTTGAAACGATTGAAGATGGGGTGAAGAATTCAATGGTAAAAAGATCAACATTTTATTCCTTCTTCTTGAACAGTGAATTATCTTAATATAAAGATCTAGTTATATTTTTTAGCTGAATGAAAAATAAAATAACCACATTTTTGTTTTTTTGTTTTTTGTTTTTGTAGTACAACAAATTTGGAGATGAGAACTTGAACCTCAAATCTCGAAAGAACGAGTGATATTTTAGTTGTTGAGTTGGGCCTTTTATACTATAGAAAGGCTACCTTAATAATACAACACAATTCTTAGATGCTAGGTAACCATAAATCTAACTCAATCTCTAGTGTAATAATAAATCTAACTCAATCCTAGATACGAGGTAATAACAAATCTAAATAATTTCATCCCTAATATTTAGGTAAGAGGTAATAACAAATCTAAATAATTTCATCCCTAAACATTAGGTAACAATAGAGATAAATTGGGGAGATCAACTGCTTGAGATTACACAAATATCTCCCAACTTCTCATCGTTTGACACTCCCCCTCAAACTGAGTAATAGATATCATTCATTCTTATCTTGAATACTAGCTCATGAAGTAGTAAGCTATGAAGTCTTTTTGTTTGAACATTTGTCTCTATTGAAGTCGTGAGAGCACAGAACTCATACATGCTATCCCCTTGGAGCACTTCTACGAGCGTTGCTTGCTTATCTCATGACTCTCTTGAAGCACTTCCACAAGCGTTGTTTGTTTCTCTCGTTCTCACTTTCCTAGAGCATGGGCGTTTCTCGCCTGTTTGGTGCTCATTTCTCTTGGAACACTTCCACAGGTGTTACGCCTTTCGTGCTCACTCCTCTTAGAACACTTCTAGGGGTGTTGCTCCCCTCTCTCATACTCACTCCTCTTGGAGCACTTTCGTAAGCGTTGCTCACCTCTCTCATGCTCACTCCTCTTGGGACACTTTCACTGACGTTGCTTGCCTCTTCCACGAGCCTTGCTTTCCTCTTTCGTGCTCACTCCTCTTAGAGCACTTTCACGAGTTTTGCTTGCCTCCTTCATGCTCACTCCTGTTGGGTCGTGGAGACAAGATATGCTAACTTAAGCTAATCCTTGGACAGAGAAAATAAGATAATATACAAGGTCTCTTTTCTTTAACAAAATAATTCAGTTTTTTTTTTTTAATATGACTTGCTACTTCTTATTTTATTATTTTATAAAATTGAAAATATGCTGCTACAAAAGCAATGTAAATTTTTACATATTATTTTGTACTTTTCTCTCTAGTTGAGGAAAAGAGTATAATAGGCGGGTTTATATGGGTGTATGTGGAAGATAGCTTAGAATGGAGTATAATTATGCCAGGAAAAATTGCGTTTGAAGTACCTGCAATTTCCCTTGTTATCTGTTGACTTGACCGCTTGTGATTTATTTGGAATGAATATTTTCTTCTGAGAAATTTTCAAGTCAACCAATCACATGATGGAAATATTGGTAAAATGAATATATTGGTAACATTACTAATATTATTGGGATATGAGCAAGGGTATAGTGGTAATTAGCTAAGCAGTTAAGTGGAGGAAATGAGATCATATTTTGAGTGGTCCATCCAAAGTGGGTGGATTATGGGAGAGAGATAGCCCTCTCCAAAGGCTATTGTTTATTGTAATCTTTTCTTTGATGTTGCAAGATTTTTTAGTGTGTTTTCTTATATTCAGGTACCTAATACAGCTTTAGAAAGGAGAATAATTATGCAGGAAAAACTGCATTTATACCTGCAATTTCCGTTGGTACCTATTGACTTGGACCTGCTGATTTGTTTGGGTTGAATACTTTCTGAGGAACTTCCAAGTCAACCAATTGCAAGACGGAAATTTCTTTCTTAATCTTAGTTTAAGATAGCTGTAATAGCCAAGCTCACTGCTAGCAGATATTGTTTTTTTTTAGTTTTCCCTCTCAGGCTTCTCCTCAAGGTTCTTAAAACGTATCTACTAGGGAGAGGTTTCCACACCCTTATAAAGAATGCTTTGTTCTCCTCTCCAACCGACGTGGGATCTCATAATCCACCCCTCTTTGAGACTCAGCATCCTCGCTGGCACTCGTTATCTCAAAACCCATCCCCCTTCGGGGCCCAGAGTCATTGCTAGTATTCGTTCTACTCTCCAATCGATGTGGGATCTCACAATCCACCCTCTTCGGTGCCCAGCGTCCTCGCTGGCATTTATTCTTATCTCCAATTGATGTGGAATCTCACAATCCACTCCCCTTCAGGTCCCAGCGTCCTTGCTGGCATTCGTTCTTCTCTCCAATCGATATGGGATCTCACAATCCACCTCCCTTCGGTGCCCAGTGTCCTTGTGGCATTCGTTATTCTCTGCAATCGATGTGGGATCTCACAATCCATCCCTTTTAGGGTCCAGCGTCCTTGCTGACAAACCTGCCCATGTCCACCCTCCTTCGAGGCTCAACGTCCTCGCTGGCACACCGCCCGGTGTCCACGCTAGCGAGAACAGTGGGCTGTTATTGCCGTTGCAATAATGGTGGTAATAAAATCACAATTAGGGGGAGGATATTTGGATGTGCCGTTTTCAACCTCTTTAAAAGTCTTAAGATCTGAATTTTTTCATGAATAGTGCAGCATAAACTTGAAGGAGTAAATGCAAAATTGACTTTTGTACTATTAGCTTGTTATAATTATATCTTCTTTCATTTTGAGCATTTATCCTCCTAAGCTTATGAAATTGTCACCATTTTAACTTCGTTAATGATACTTTGCACTAAAGAGGTAAGATGAAACCTTTAAAATAGTTACAATGATGTTCCAATAAAATCTCTTGTTTTAAATAAACCTAACCATTTCCATATGAAACCTCTTATTAAGTATTGGAGTGATATGTGCAGACATTTCTAAATTTAATTGATCCGAGTAAAATGTGAAGAATTATGGATTCAAACGTTTCTTCATTTCAAGCATTAAACTGTCAAATGTTGCAAAGATGGTTGTATGAGCAATGTTGTTGTGGTGCTGATTTTGTTCCATTGATATGTCAGCTCGGAGGATTTCTAGGTGGGGTAGCAGCATCGTGGCTTCTTGGGCCTGCCTGGAAGCAGGAACCTTCTTTCAACAATGGCCGAAGAACATTTACAGACAGGGCTCCAATTTTTTACCTCATCAATTGGAGAAAAAGAACCTAGATGAGGTAAGTTTCATTTTCCCAGCATTTGAATGTCTTGTATCTCTTGGAAAATTGCAGTCTCTGTAAGCTTTTTGGTCAATACAAATGGGGGAAAAAAATTGTAGAAGCATCAAGTACGTACTAATTGCGAAGAATGTGCATGTACAGATGTACTCCTAATATTAGCCTTGCAAGGTCTACTTTTCTATAGTTTTAGGCCATAGAAAATGAAGTTGGTGTATATTTTGATTTGAAAAATGGTTGTGTAGGAACAAATTTGATCATTAATTAGCCCAGGTTTATATTAGGGGGTTTATATGATCCGATGACTTGACTAATTTGGACTATCAAATCCTAACTAAGTTTGAACTGTGTTCGATTATTTATTTATTTATTATTATTATTATTTTTTTTTTTCAATTTGAGTTGGGTTGAATTTTTAAAAACTAAAAATTTGGTTCGTCTGCACATTGACATTTTTTTGACTTGGTCACTTTCTTATTATTTAAAAAAATTAAGATTATTCAACCTTAGTGATGATGCATTCTGATGTGTTGTATCTTGTAAATGTTTGATATTGAAATTTATGAAATTTTAATTATTAGTATAAAGTAATGGGATAAGTATAATATTTTTAATAATTAAAAAAAAATAAAAAATAAAAAATTTTGATCGAGGAATCTCTCTCCTTTTAAGTTTTTTTTTTTTNTTTCAATCGTATGACATATCCAACAAATAATATCACGTTTTTCTATTACTCGAGGCTAAAGCTTCTAGCAATGGGAGATAGGGGTCGTGCCTCTATGTCAATACCAGAGTTTCCTTCCTTTTTCCCCCTTCCTAACTAGAAATTTTTTCTTGCCTCCATGATAATGGTTGTGATGGCATGAAAAAACTTGTGTTCGTTCCCTCCTCATTCCTCACATTAAGAGATATTCTTCGTCGAAATAGAGATTCTTTCAAAGATTCTTCATCCCACTGAAAAGAGAAAAGGGAACATTTCAAGTTTTGCCTAAACTCATTCGTGTCAATCCACATCGTGATCACATCTAATGGTCTCCTTGTAACTGCATGACTTGTAGGCTATTAGACTTCTCCTGATCAATGTTTTCTTAAGACTATGCGTTCTATTTGGGCTCTAGAGTTAACTCAATTCCATGGCTTGAGTAAATTTGGCCTCTCATAACCATAAGTTCATTTAACCACCTTCTAGGGGTGTAAGTCACCCATCAAGGTTTACTCGAGGTTTTAGGTGCACTAAAAGCATTGGTTTCTATTCTCTTCGGTCCATATAAATCATTACACTATCTAGTATAACTCGGGGTGCTCTCTCAGTCACGAGCTCTAGAGAAGATCTAATATAACAACTCAAGCCCATTACTAGTAGATATTGTTCGTTTTGACATGCTACGTATCGTCGTCAGCCTCATGATTTTAAGATGCGTCTGCTAGGGAGAGGTTTCCAGACCCTTATAAAGTATATTTTATTATCCTCTCCAACCAATGTGAGATCTCACAATCCATCCCCTTCGGAGCCCAACATTCTCACTGGCACTCGTTCCCCTCTCCAACCGATATGGGATCTCACAATTCATCCCCCTTCGGGGCCTAGCATCCTCGCTAGCACACCGCTCGGTGTGTAACTTTGATACCATTAAAAAAATGTTAAAAAACAAGTCACCTTGAGGGAAGTGAAAAAGTTGAAAATTAAGGTTCAATTAAGTATTTGAGGTTTTTTAGCATTAGTATTGGTACCTTAGCATTTTCAATTGAGCGCATTAGCTTTGATAAGAGGATATGATCCAATCATGTGACTATTTATTGAATATAAGGAACTGATCAAGGTATGCTTGAAGGTGGTCTCGATGAACGACATATTAAAGTTTGGATGAAACTACAAGCTAAGTCTAGGTTTCATCGAACCATGGTAAAATTTAAAGAAACAGATTAGCCAAAGTTTGAATTTGAAATTAATATAATGCATGACTTAGATTTAAAATAAAAAAATCAAAAGCTAATCATGTAAATGACATCATGTAGATGACCTTACTGTTCGAGTTAGGTAGTTGAATAATGTATGATGATGATTCATGTCTATGGTCCCTACATGCACCATATTGTTTGTGCTATGTGTATATGTTTATGTAATGGCATATGATGCTATCATATGTATGCATGTGATATTCATTACGCCAGGTAGTAAATGAAATGAATTAATGTAAAGTTATGTGATGGATCATATGATGACTGCCATGTAAACATGATGCATATATGTACGATGTCATGGATGAAAGGAAAAATGGAATGATGTCAACGTTATGCTATGAATGAAAAAATGGGGACCTCATACATGGATGCATTTATGTACTGATTTGAGCTACTCGAAGCACGAATCATGACATAGACCGACACCGAAAGGGATAAAAATATAAAAAAAATAAAAAAAAAATCGCTTTTAAAAATAATGAAAGTCAAAATAAAAATAAAGCATAAAACATACATAAAGTTTATACTTATATATATTTACTTTACAAAATATAAGTTTAAGTTCAAAATTCAAAAAGGGAAACAATTTACAAAATACGGGACCAAGACAAAAGACATGAAGTTGAAGGAGACTCCTAAATGTACGATGTCATGGTCGTCTTCTTCAGACCGCTCCCTTCCTTAACCAGCGTCTAGTCATTACTTGAAAAACTGTAAAGAACTAGGATGAGTATAAAATACTCAGTAAGTAGCCTGTTTGTAGGCTTTTGATCATGTACATGGCCGAAGCTAAGGTACAACATTCTAATCCTAATCGTAAGACATAAATATGCTGGTTTTGTCTGGGCCCTAGATTTTGAGGCTTTGATCAATAGCCTGCCTGAGCCCAAGCTTATGTGCTTATGTAGTCCCTCGCCCTAGGATAGGTTTAAGGTTGTCTACTTCATTTTCCACGCACATTATGTAGCACTAGTCTTGATCTTGAGGTTACTAGATCACATGGTCGGTAAACATCATGAACCTAAAAAAAACCTATGTTTGGATTCGACTCATAACAATCCTAACATTTCCCATCCATTATAATACAGTTTGAGTTTGACATCCTACAAAACTGAGCGAGACATCCCACAAACTGAGGTTAGAAAAACATGTGATAATAGTGTACTCCATAGGTAGGAGGCCTTGGGTGACTTATGACACAAACCAAATTTGAATCTCTTACCTAGAATGGTACCTAGCTATCTAGGCGTCGTATTAGGCTTAGTGTCATGATTATGCATTTTTTTGGGCCTTAACTTACTTGGTTGGTCTACTCATAGAGCTAAGGCAAAAGTCATCGATTCATAATTTTGGCTCCAACGAGTCCATCGTAGAAAGTTATGAACACATTTTAAACATACAACATTTTATATAGTTTACAGAGGATCTATTCCAAAACATTCATGTTATTCTCATGCTTAACCTTCTTAAAACCATGCCTAAATCATTTACAATATTCGGAGTTTATTAAGACCATAAAATATCATAGAAGGTATAATATGGGCATTTTCGTCATTTTTAACCTTATCGTTGATTTATACCCTAAACATGCTCCTATAACCTTCAAATTAAGCACCCATCATGAATTCATAGTATAAGATCATATTTTACAATTTCATGTGCTGCAAAGTTCATTGGATCAATTTTATAATTTACGTAGTTTTAGACCTTAATAGGTAACTACTTGTCCGAATTGCACTTGGATGGTAGTGGACGTGCGATTGTGTGGCACTCATTTTCCAGCAACAAATGAATTAAGTCTATTCGTTCTTGCGTTGCCTACGGCCAAGCGACGTGTGCTCGAGCCTCTGGCCCCGGTTCAAGAATAAAGTTTTAGAAAACGGGGGTAGAGAGATTTCGAAAGAGAGTTTTGAAAGCAAGATTTGAGAAATTGAAATTTGTGTTATATGGGTATGTAAGCAAAAGGCAACAACAACGGCTTACTGCATATAACTATCGGGAAGGGAGAAGTTGACAACTATAAAACGTCTAATTAAGTTCTTAACATGTGGTTCTGGTCATAATCTTACTATATCCTCTTAATATTGAGTAAACATAACTTTCTAAGACATTTCCAAATGATTTCTACCGTAATTCTTAAGAGAAGTTTAAAATGGCTACTTACTGATTCTATCGCGTTCAGGGCTCGGTTCAAGTTCTTCCCAAACTCAAATCCTTCAAATTTTCTTAACTAGGTCTCATTTTGTGTTAGCTTTTAAAAACCATTGAAATTTTCGTGAGATCTTATTATTAAGAGAGTTAATTTGACTAAAAACAATGAAGGGTTCAGAAGAATCAAGGTGTGGTCGGTTCAATTGAACCACCCACATCATCATTTTCTTCCTCTAGATAAAAAGGAGACGTGCGTATTCTAAGAGAGTTCATTTGACTAGAAACCAAGAAGGGTTCAAAAAAATCAAGGCGTGGTTAGTTCAATTGAACCACTCAGGTCATTATTTTCTTCCTCTAGACAGGAAGGAGACGTGCGTGGTCTACCTCTAGCGCCTGAAACTTGAGTTTCCTAGCCCTTTACAATGCTCCTCTCGTATTAGTTTGTTTCTTCACAAAATCTCTAGTCCTAACGTCCATGAATGTCTAGGAATTAATTCAATTTCTAATGATTCATTATACGTGAAGACGGATTGGAGAAGACGAGTTACACACCATTCGTATTTTAAAGACTACAAAGCCTCGAGCTTTTCGAAAAAAATTTCCTTTCTTTCCACCGAATCTAATGGCATACACCTTATGGGACGAACTTCCTTCATCAAAATTTCTCTATTAGTCACAATGACGCTAAAGCATTTGGTCTTACTCGATAAGATTGAGTATCGATGGTGAATTTAGGAATTTTCTAAAAAACAGTAAAAAAAAAAAAAAAAAACTTACTCGATAGTTTGAATTCAGAATTCTCCTTAACCCGAGCTTATTAACCTTCATGCCCTTCTTCAAATTTGCTCCTTAAGTTCCAAGAAACACAAAGGACATGATCATAGTAGACAAATTTCACACTATAACTTGAATTGAATCTTTTAATTTTTACCCGTAACTCATAATTATGAACTGAAGTGGGCGAATATGTTCTGAAAATTTTTCGCCTTCGACCCCTACAAAAATATAGGTAATCTACCTCTAAATGCGTAAATTTGTCCAAACACGAGGTTAAAACCTAAATTGTCGTGGATTCGTTCTTGAGTTTTAAGAGGTCTCACTTCAATTCAAAAACATGGAGAGAAAACCATCCTTGGTCTCTTTAACGGCCCTAAGGTCATTCACTTTGATTTGTACACGATTTTTCTTAATCACAACCTCAGGCCAACTCAAACATTCTCAACCGGGCCTAAGTGAAAATTCAGGTGACCATGTTCATACGCGCTCCTTTATTTCTATTGGTTTCTAGCAGCGTGAGCATGTGCATGCATACATGAGGCCGCCTAATGGGTTCATGTGTGTGTGCGTGAACTGTGTATAAAGAAGTACTATGCATTCAGCGCTACTCGAAAAAGAAAGTAGAATCCAAGAAATAGTCACGAAAAGTAGTTCCCACTAGGGGTGTACATGGTTCGGGTTGGATTGGGTTGGATTGGGTTGGAGGATTTTTTTTACCCAACCCAAAAGTTCGGGTTGGTTGGATTAGTAACCCAACCCAACCCAAGAAAATTTCCAACCCAACCCTCTATTTTCGAGTTGGGTTCGGGTTGGTCCAAAAAAATTTTAAAAAAATTAATTTGTATGACCTAAAATGATAAAACAATTACTACTCGAAGTTGTAGATCAAAAATATCAAACTCTCTATTGCATCCATATTATCACCTATAAATATATAAATAATANGTATGTAAGCAAAAGGCAACAACAACGGCTTACTGCATATAACTANTTTTAAAAAAATTAATTTGTATGACCTAAAATGATAAAACAATTACTACTCGAAGTTGTAGATCAAAAATATCAAACTCTCTATTGCATCCATATTATCACCTATAAATATATAAATAATATGCAATAAATCAATTCTATAGTTACCACATCTAATTAAATTATCTACATTCACAATATATAATCAACAAAATGCCTAAAAGTTCACCCATAAATATGTAAAGAATATTCAATCAATTAATTCCAAAGTTACAACATTCAACAAAATATTTAAAAATTTTAAATTATCCAACCTTCTCTTGTATTCTTAATTCCTACAAAAGAAAAATAGCATCTTGAAAGTTAGTACCGTTTTAAGACGTTTTAAGATTGTTTAGATAAAGCATAGTGTAACTTCAAATATTTTACTTACATTGAAAAATAATTATTCTTGCATGACGTTGGTGGAACTTGAAGGTCTTAAATCATCTGAAAAATAAAATATAAATTATGATATAACAATACATAATATATCTTAACAAATAGACAATAAATAAATTTGGAGATTGAGTTACCTGTCTCAATCTTGGAACAAATCTCCAAATCTTCAAGTTGTTGAGGAATATCTAACCATACTGATTTTCTACGGATTCAATTTTGTGTACTTATGAGAGCTTCCACTGTTTTAGGTGTCAAAGGACTCCTAAAAGAATCAAGAATCCTCCCACCCGTACTAAATGCTGATTCAGAAGATACAGTCGACACTGGAACGGCCAAAACATCTTCGGAAATTTTCGATAAAACTCTATACTTAAACTCATTTGCTTTCCACCATGCCAAAACATCAAAATTATCATCAAGTTCTTCACTAGGGTCAGATAAATATTGATCAACGTCATTCTTTAACTCGAGTGAATGTTGCTCTTCTCTTCTTTGTTTGTATCTTGATAATACTAATATTGAACCACTCAAATTTTCTTCATCAATTGTGTCCATCTCCATATTCATGGACTTAGAAGTGAGTCTTGATTCAGATTGATGGTGATCTTGAGCATTATCATAAAACTTGTAGTAATCATACAAACGAATTAAATAATTTTTTATGTCATCCACCATCACTTTAACCATAGCATCTTCATCAATATTCGAAAAGCAAAATGATATGTAATCCAATTTGTAAGAGGATCGAGTACCAGTGCTATGAATATCAAAATTCTTTCCACTCAGCCCCAATATTTATCATACTTAACTTTCATATTTGAACTCATGTTACTTAAAACAGAGTTCACATTCGTACTCCACTGAATTAAAAGTTCTCGAATACCCCAAAGTTCATGAAAATAAGAATTAGAAGTCACATATAAAGAACCACTTATCTTCGCAGTGACATCATAGAAAACCTTCAAAAACTTTACAAATACTGCAACATTTTTCCAATCATCCCATGATCTCTCTCTTTGAAATAATCAACATAATCTAATTCTTCCTCCTCTAATACTTTGAAAGCTTTTTCAAATTTCAAGGCATGATCAAGCATCAAATAAGTGGAATTCCATCGAGTCGCCACATCCAAACAAACAAGTGCTTTACATTTAATTTTTTCTTGTTCAACACGANCAATAATATAATCTAATTCTTCTTCCTCTAATACTTTGAAAGCTTTTTCAAATTTCAAGGCATGATCATGCATCAAATGAGTGGAATTCCATCGAGTCGCCACATCCAAACAAACAAGTGTAATTTTTTCTTGTTCAACACGATCTTTAAATTTTGTCAATCTCTTGGGAGATGATCTAACATACCTCACGGCATTGCGAACACTAGAAATGGAGTCATGAATTTCTTTAAGCCCTTCGTTCACAATCAAATTAATTATGTGAGCATAACACCTCATGTGTAATATTTCTCCATCTAAGACAAGTGAATTCCAACTTCTAAGCCTTCTCATAATATATGAAATAGCTATATCATTGGAACTTGCATTATCAACTGTGATAGAGAAAACCTTATCGATTCTCCATTCTAATAAACAACTCTCAATAATCTTGCCAATAGTCTCTCCCTTGTGGTTAGCAACTTGACAAAAGTTGAGAATTCTTTTATGCAAATTCCATTCTGAATCAATAAAATGTGCGGTGATTACCATGTAATTAATGTTTTGCAATGAAGTCCATGTGTCAGTGGTAAGACAAACCCTCTGGGAATGACGAACTAAAAAATCTTTCAAGTTCTTTTTTTCTTCTAGATAGAGCTAAAATATATCTTTAGCAATGGTTACTCTTGACGGAGGGTCAAACTTACGACATGCAATACTACAAAACAATTTGAAACCCTCTTTCTCTACACACTTAAATGATAATTCATCCATAATTATCATTTTGGCACATGCTGCTCTACATCTTGTTTGACTAAATAATGAAGTAACAATATTACTACCACCCTTTCCATCTATTGAACGTTGAAAACTTAGAGTGGTTTGTCGTTTGTCCTCCACCTTATATGTGTACTTCATACACTGATTTATTAAGTGCTTCCATAACGTGCTAGTTCCACAAGAATTAGTATCACAAGCATACTTCTTAGAACAATAGTTGCACTTGCACCTCTTATTATTGTTCTCTAATCTTGTAAAGTGATCGCACACGGTTGATTTACTGGGTTTCTTCTTCTTAAATTCAGATTGGGTAGCCAATGGTGGTTTCGATGCATTATAATTACTAGAGCTACTTGCACATCATGTTGCACTATTGTTTTCCATCTATAAAAAGTAAAATAGAACTATTATGATTCAAACATTTAACTCAATACCAACGATTATCATAGAATGCATCAAGGTTAAAATATACAATCAGTTTTTGCAAGGGGATATAACAAAAAGAGAAAAAGCTTACCCGTTATAGCGTTCTAGGAGACTAAAGAAAGAAAGACGGCGCGCGAGAAAGAAACAAGACAAAGAACGCGAGAGAATACTATTGAGATCAAATTCCTTGTGGAGACTAAGTATTTTAGATTGGGTTGTGAAATGTCAGGTTTGGGCTTGGACTTTGGTCGGAGGCTAGACAAATTTTAGATTGGGTTTTGACTTTGGGCCTTTGGGCTTTAATTTCTTTTTTTTTTTTTTTTTTATATTTTCGGATTGGACCGGGTTGACCCAATCATTTTCTTTTGGTACCCGAACCCAACCCAAATTAGATCGGGTTAAAAAAACATGAACCCAACCCAAACCCGGAATCCAACACACCCCAACCCAACCCTTATATTTCGGGTTGGGTCGGGTTGGGTTCTCGGATTTCCGGGTTGGGTGTACACCCCTAGTTCCCACCAATAACCATGTTTCCCAAGTAAACTCAAAGCTCTCAATTACGGATGATGACATCAACTAAGAAGGCAATGGAATCAAGTCACATCAGTTATATTTCGACATTTATGTTGTAGTCTCGATGCTAGAATAGGACAACAAAATTTATTTCTAAACTTTGATAAGAAATGTTGTTTTCCCATTTTCAGCTATAATAATTTTATAACGCCATTATAAAATGAATTTATGAACCTTTAAGTTCACATTTAACCATATTATTTAAAATTATAAATAAATCAATATATTTCAAAATTATAAATAAATAAATAAATATTTTACTAACATATCCTTACCAATAATTTTTTAATTTAAATATTACCACTAATATTTTAAAATTAACTAATTTATTTTTAAATACGACCAAAAAAACTTATATATATATATATATTAATATGTTAAAAATATATTTATATTAAATGTAGCGGGAAAAAGATTATATTCTCTATCCCCAATTTCATTTATATAACCAAAAAAAGATAGTATATTTTTATATTATTATTTTTTCAAAATGTTATAATTTATGTAAGAGTTAATAATAAAAAATTAAATGAATTTTTTTTTTTTTTAAAGCCTAATTCTTGGTTAGAAATTTAAAATTTAAAATTTAAAATTTGAATACAATAAAAACATTAAAAAAAAAATATATATATATATATATATTATTAATTAATTAATTAATATTAAAAAAAAAAAAAAGAAAAAAGGAAAAAGAAAGAGGGGAAATCCAAAAGAAGAGAGAGAGGTAATCGTCCCTCCCAAGTCCCAAGCTTTCAAATTTTGAAAAATCCAAACCTCCCTCTCTCCCTCTCTCCCTCTCTCCCTCCCTCTCTCCCTCTTTTTTTCCTCTCCCAAAACGTCTCTCTATAAGCGCGCTCCCAACACCGTCCCTCAGATCCGTCTCCATTTTCACTCTTCTTCCTGTTTTTTCCCCTCTAATTTCATCTCCATAATTGTAAGCTCCTTCTCCTTCTTCAATCTCTGCAACTTAATGCCGGATTCCTTCTTCTTTACTTCTTTCATTTCATGCATTTTGCTTCCATTCCTGTTTTTTTTTTTTTTTTTTTTTCTAACTCTGCGCCATTTGTTTTCCTTTCAACTCTTTTCAAGATGTTCTTGCATGGATCTCGTTTTGAATTTCGATTTTGTTTTCCCTTTTGATTCCTTCAGCTGAAGAACTGTGCGATTTCTACTAATCTCCTCGCCAATTTTTTATTAGTCAACAATCTGCAATAATAACATTGTTCGTTTCATCACAAGATCTGCTAGATTCTGATTTATCAGGGGAATGTGTTCTCTGTCGGATTACAGTTCTAACAACTTTTGGAGGAATTTGAAACAAAACATGGATGCATTTTTTTTGTAGTTGTTGAGTATAGGTCATACAATTTGCTGAACTACATTTACTTTTGTTGAATCAGTCAGTCCGAATGATCTATGCTCCGTATGGTTCTTATTCTCATAACAATCTGTCTTATATTTGTTCTCACAGAATTATAGGAACTTTTGTTGAGTCAGTCGGTTTGAATGATCGATTCTCCGTATGGTTCTTCTTCTCATAACAATCTGTCTTATATTTGTTCTCACAGAATTATATGAACTTTTGTTGAGTCAGTCAGTTTGAATGATCGATTCTCCGTATGGTTCTTCTTCTCATAACAATCTTTCAGATATTTGTTCTCACAGAATGATAATGATATGAACTTTTGTTGAATCAGTCAGTTTGAGTGATCGATGCTCCGTATGGTTCTTCTTCTCATAACAATCTGTTTGATATTTGTTCGCACAGAATGGATTCACTCCCGGATGCTATTTTTCAGTACATTTTGTCACATATGAGCAATGCTCGGGATGTGGCAGTCTGCAACTGTGTATCTAAGCGATGGAAATACTCAACACCATACATTAGAAGTCTCTATTTTCCTCGCAATTCCTTCGACAACCATTCAGGTGGGTTGAGTCCCGACATCATCATTTGGAGAATAATATCATCCATTGTTCACTTAGAGGAGCTTGTTGTTTATAGCCCATTTTCTGGTGCTGGTCTTGCTTCATGGCTGTCTAGTGTCGGCCCTTCGCTTCGACGTCTCGAGCTAAGAATGGACAATCTGGTTGATCTTCAGGCTTGTCAAGATAGCCATTCCAAGTTAGAATGCCTTAAATCTGCAGCAAATTTGGAGTCACTTAAATTATGGGGTGTCTTAATGACACATTCACCAAGGTGGGATGTGTTTCAAAAGCTAAGAAACCTTGAGATTGTTGGTGCTAAGTTAGATGATCCTGCTTTGAACACGGCTCTTCGTGCATGTCCTAATCTATCCAACTTATTGCTCCTTGGCTGTGAAGGCCTTACTTCAGTTTCAATTGAACTGAAGCATTTGGAGCAGTGTAAGCTGGATTTCTATGGCTTGGGAAACTGCTCACTTATGATCAATTCTCCTAACATTCAACTCCTTGAAGTTCAAGGCTGTAGCTGGATTAGAGCCTGTGGGACAAGTTCCTTGAGAAGTCTGTCAATATCCAACAATGCAGGTAATCATCATAACTACAAATCTTCTAAGTACACGAATTATGCTCATAACACTCGATAATAGAAGCCCTTTGTGAGATCCCACAGTTAGGAATCACGAATCTCTACAATGGTATGATATTGTCCACTTTGAGCATAAGCTCTCATTGCTTTGCTTTTGGTTTCCCCAAAATGCCTCATGCCAATGGAAATGTATTCCTTACTTGCTCTCTTATTTTCTCTCTTGTTGTACATACCTGAAGTCATCAATATAAACCTTTAGCCAATATTCTTTCTTGCATCTTCTCTCTTCTATTCTTTGTATTCATCTAGATCGAGTGTGTGCGTTGTTGTGCGATCCTATCGGTTGGAGAGGGGAAAAAAACATTCTTTATAAGGGTGTCGAAATTTCTCCCTAGCAGATGCATTTTAAAAACCTTGAGGGGAAGTCCGAAAGGAAAAGTCCAAATAGGACAATTATCTACTAGCGGAGGGTCTGGGTTGTTACACCTTAATCATGATAGTTACACCTTTAATCATGATAGTTACACTCTTAATCATGATAACTTAGTTTTTTATTTTGTATGGAAACCTTTGATTCAGGAAGAGTTTACATGGTGGATTTTGATCAGCTGGTTTCATTGGAGTCATTGTCCATAAGAGGAGTTCAATGGTGTTGGGATGCAATAAGCAAAATGCTTGAATTAGGGAGTGAGGTGAAGCATCTTTACATGAAAGTTGAGTTCACTGGAGACTTTGATGCACTTGAACCTTTCCCAGAGATTGATTTTGTTGAGTTTTTCAATAACCATCCAAAGTTGCAAAAGTTTGACATTCATGGAGCCATGTTTGCTGCACTTTGCCAGAAGAACAGCCTTAAAAATGTAAGTAGAATCACTGCCATTTAAGGCAACTTGTTCTTGAGATGGATTTCTTGGCTTATAAATAATGTTGTTTTGGGACTCAGGTGGATCCAGATTTTGTAATCTCGTGTTTGGAGGAAGTATCGGTTTCGGTTAGATCGCCGTTGAATGCCGAACAGAAGATGAATACTCTTGAATCGTTGATTAAGTATGGCAAGAATTTGAAGACTATGGTAATAAAAATTCTTCGAATGAAGAGTAGCCATAGCAGTGCAGATGATTTCTTTGATGAGATTTGCAAGTTTAGATATTGGAATCGCAAGATCGTTCGTATTGAATAAAAGCATAAGTGAGGCACTTTTTCTCTCGTTTTCTAATTTTAATTGATCATTTACCATTTTTATTCTCTGATTACACAGGTTGACCTGCTGAAATGTTTAACTTGACTTGATCATTCTCTAAGAATGAAATCATTACTAAATGTCAGTTCCAGAGTTCTTCGATGGAACCATCAATTAAAGATGTTCAGTTGATGTTGTTATGGATGTTGTTAGCTTGAGCATAATTTAATTGGTCAACTAGTTTTAGGTGGTAAGTTCAAACTCATATTTGCTTGATTTGTAATATTCAAAAGTAAAAATAAACTTATATTGGTAGGGAAAGAAATATAATTTCTTTTTTTTTTTTTCATTTTTATTGAACAACAAATTTTTTATTAGATAAATGCAACTTTAGAAGTATTTAGGTAAAATTGTATTAGATTTTTTGAATTTTGAGTTTATTGTATTTGATATTTTTATTAAAACTGGCAAAGTCCTTTCATAAGGTGTAATATCCTCTTCTCGGTGCATAAGTCATCGTAACGCATCTATAAGAGGAACATGGCATCGTAATGCATTGTGTGGTGGGAGGTCGTTGTAATATCCTCTGAGTAATATCCTCTTCTAGGTGCATAGCTCATCGTAACGCACCTAGAAGAGGAACATGGCATCGTAACGCAGTGCATGGTGGGAGGTCGTAGTCACTTAAAGTATAGTAGCATGGCACCAAGTAGACTTAAGTATCATGACTTTAGGGTATGGAGTGTGTAGGGTCCTAAGGTATGTTAGTTCTTGGGGCATGGTACGTAAAAAGCTCTAGGTATACTTGATTCTTATAGCAAACCCTATTCATGGTACATGTATGGCCTAAAGTAAACTCAAGCATTCTCATGGATATACTCGTGTCATAAGTACTCAAGAAATCTTAGGGATGACATGACCAAATGGAGAACTTAAATTCTTGAAAATCCTTAGTCTTAATTAACAGGCCATATATGGCAAGTTTCCACATAAATCATGGTTGGAGCCCCAAACATGGTACGATGCTCCAACCATGGTACGATGGCCATGAAAATTTACTAATCCTTTTTAAGTCATAATTTGGAGTCGTGTATAAAGTTTCATATAATTTGGAGGTCATTAGGGTCGTGAATTGTAGGTAGATTACATTAGGGGCATTACGGTCATTTTACACCTCTAATTACTCTAGATAGTTAACCTTGTCCACTGACCACCTAAACTTAATGTATGACCTTAATGTGCCATAATATTGTTGAAATTAAAACTTCATCAGCAGTCGAATCCATTTGGTGGGTTATTTTATTGTTACTTAATTTTTGAGCAAAATACTCGATTTAGTTCCTTAACTCATGGTTCTTTGTTTGTTTCTTCCATATTCCATTAGTTCCTACTTAAATCATTTAATGTTTATTTTAAATTCCAAAAAAATTCCACTAGTATTTCTTAAGAAAAGACCGAATTGGCTACTAACCTCTTGGTTGATGTTTGGGTCCTCAATTTTTGAGTTTTCGGCACTCGAAGTACTCCAATTTTTATTTGGTTGACTTCTTGGAGTGCCTAGTTTCTAGAACCATTGAGAATTTTATGAGAATTGATCTAGAAGGAATTCAATTAAATGAAAAATCGAGGGAGGTTAAATTTGGGTTGAAGTGTCTTCTTCCCCCGGGAAGAAGACGCTTGTGCTGTTAGCACCACCTGCTCAAAACAACATTTCACAACTCATTGTAGAGCATTTCTCCCCCACATGTTATGTTAGGATATGGAGCCTACTTATTTATAGCTTAGTAACCGTTATATATAGCAAAGCTATATATGGTAAATGACATATAAAGTAAATTGTTATGTCTAAAAAAAAGTAAAGCGGTAGATATAGTTATATCTGGTAAGAAGCTATATAGAGTAAAAGGAACTATATATATATCCCAGCTTTCAAGGTGTACTTTCTGTAGTCTTTATATTCTCTCACTATACATACGGAACTCGTCAACATAAACCTTTAGCTAATATTTCTCCTTGCATTTTTCTCTTTTTTTTTTTTTTTTTTTTTTTTTTTTTTTTTTTTTTTTTTTTTTTTTTTTTTTTTTTTTTTTTTNCTTGATGAAGTGTGTGCGTTGTTTTTTTTGTGTTCATCTTGATCAAGTGTGTGCGTTGTTGTGCGATCCTAACAACTGAAATTAAAACATTGATTTGATGTCATTTTTACCCGAGTCATGGGATACTGTTGTTACCGCAATTAGCAGTTCTCGAGGATCTGATAAACTGAAGTTTGATTAAATTCAAGATGTAGTTCTCAGGGAAAGTATTCGCAAATGGAAAATTGGAGATTCATCAGGCAATGCTCTCGGTGTTGAGTGAAGGGGAAGAAGTAAATCAAAGAGCTCAAACAAACACGGGCGATCAAAATCAAAGAATTGGAGAAAATCTCCAAACAAACTCAACATAACGTGTTGGAACTATGGAGAAAATGCAGAATCATAAACTTAAAGATGATGATGATTCTATATATACAATAGAAGATATTGAGGATGCTTTAATCCTTAGTGTGAACAGTCCGGCCGAATCCTAGATTTTGGATTCAGGTCCATCGTTCCATTCGTCTCCAAGTAAAGAATTGTTTTGAAATTTCAAATAAAAAAATGTGGGGAAGGTGTATCTTGCCGACAACAAAACCTTGGAAATTGAAGGGAAGGGAGATGTCTTCATATAAACTTCAACAGGAAATCAGTGAACATTACAAGATGTCATATACATTCTTGGTCTCAAGAAGAACTTGATCTCTATTGGTCAGTTGGATAGCACATGCTATGTAGCAGAGTTTGGAAAGAGTTCGTGGAAAATTGTGAAAGTTGTCATGGTTGTTGCATGTGACACAAAATCCGGAACCTTATACACTACTGCAGAGTGTATAAACATGGCTGCTGCTATTGAGAGTGCTTCCAATTCAAGTCTATGGCACAATAGACTTGGTCATATGAGCGTCAAATGAATGAAAATGTTGACTGTGAAAGGAGTCTTAGAAAGCTTAAAATATGTTGATATGAGTCTTTGTGAGAGCTGTGTTATGGGCAAACAGGAATGAGTTAATTTCACAAAGATTGTTAGAGAATCGAAGAAAGTGCGGTTGACAATGGTCCATATAGATGTTTGGGGACCATCCCCAGTTTCATCACTTGGTAGATCAAGGTTCTACGTCACCTTCATCGATGATTTCCACAGGAAGGTACGGGTTTATTTTCTGAAACACAATTCAAACGTGTTTGTTATCTTCAAGAAGTGGAAAGCTAAAATTGAAAATCAGACCAGCTTGAAGATTAAATGTCTGAGGTTTGACAATGAAGAAGAGTACAACAAATCTGATTTTAAAACATTTTGTGCAGCTGAGAGAATTAGATTAATGAGAACAATTCTCGGTAAGACAAGACAAAATGGTGTTGCAGAAAGGATGAACAGAACATTGAATGAGAAAATAAGAAGCATGAGGAATCATTTTGGACTACCAAAGACATTCTGGGCTGATGCTATAAACACAGCAGTCTATTTGATCAATAGAGGGCTGTGAGTACCCTTGGAGTTCAAATTGACAGAAGAAGTATGGACAGGAAAAGAACTTAAGTACTTGAGAACTTTTGGCTGTATTGCGTATGTTCACGTTGATCCAGAGAAGAGAGACAAGCTTGATGTTAAGGATGTGAAGTACTACTTCATAGGCTATGGCTCTAACATGTTCGGGTATAGGTTTTGGGATGACAAGAATAGGAAAATCCTAAGACATTGTGATATGACCTTTGATGCAAATGTCCTGTACAAGGACAAAGAGAAGATAAACTCTGAGACTAAGAAACAAGTGGGAGTTGAGCTTGAGTTGCAGGAAAACTCACACAGTGATTCTACAACAGAAGCTCAAGAAACTCATGATCCTGCTGTTGAAGAACTAGATGTGGAGCAAGTTACACCTGAGCAGGTGTTGAGAAGATCATCCAGAACTATCAGAGCACCAGATAGATATTCACCTTCATTACATTATTTGTTGTTGACTAACGAAGGAGAACCATAGTCCTTTGATGAGACCCTACAAATGGAAGATTCAACTAAGTGGAAGCAAGCCATGGATGATGAGATGAGCTCACTTGAAAAGAATAATACTTGGGTGCTGACTGAGTTACTATAGGAAAGAGAGCTTTGTTGAACAAATGGATGTTCAGAATCAAGGTTAAACCAGATGGCAGATGGAGGTTTAAGGCTCGGTTAGTAGTTAAAAGATATTCACAAAGAAAATGCATTGATTACCCTGAGATCTTTTCTCTTATTGTGAAATTAATTATTATCCGAATTCTACTGAGCATTGTTGCATCGGGGAATTTGCACCTTGGGCAAATGGATGTAAAAACATGGACATCTAGATGAGAAGATCTATATGCAACAACTAAAAGGATTTGCATCTTCAGGCAAGGAGCACATGGTGTGTAAGCTCTATAAGAGCTTGTAGGGACTGAAACAAGCACCGAGACAATGGTACAAGAAGTTTGACTCTTTCATGTGCAAGAGTGATTTTCACAGGAGTGAAAAGGATGAGTGTTGTTACCTCAAGAAATACTCTAATTCTTATGTGTTTCTACTCCTGTATGTAGATGATATATTGATTGCTGGATCAAGTATGAGGGAGATAAACCACTTGAAGGCAAGCATGTCTTCAGTATTTGAGATGAAAGATTTGGGTGCAGCAGAAGCAGATCTTGGGATGAGGATTTCTCGAGATAGATCTGTTGGCACATTAACTCTATCCAAGAGCAGTACATTGAGAATGTGTTGTCCAAATTCAAGATGAATGATACTAAACCTAGGACTACCCATTTGCCAAATCGTATTAGATTGTCAAAGGAGCAATCTCCTAAGACAGTGAGGAACGTGAGCACATGGCATCAATTCCGTACGCATCTGCAGTTGGGAGTTTGATGTATGTTATGGTCTGCACTAGACCTGATATAATACATGTAGTGGGAGTTGTTAGCAAGTACATAGAAAACCTAGGGAAAGAACATTGAAAAGCTGTGAAGTGGCTTCTGAGATATCTGACAGGTACATCCAATACTTCACTTTGTTACAACAATGACAAAATAGTTCTGCAAGGTTCTGTGGATGCTAATGTGAGTGGAGATGTAGACTCTAGCAAGAGCACATCTGGATATATCTACACTATAGATGGAACAACATTGAGTTGGATGTCTAAGCTTCAGAAATGTGTTACTCTTTCATCTACTGAGGTTGAGAGTACGTGGCAATAGCTGAAGCTAGAAAGGAGATCATATGGATGACAAACTATCTAGAAGAATTAGACAAAAAGTAGTGCAAGAAGATTCTTTATACAGATAGTCAGAGTGTCATATAGTTGGTGAAGAACCCAGTCTATCATTTAAAGACAAAACACATTAGAAGACGATACCATTTCACTCACAAGTTAGTAGAAGAAGATGATATGTGTTTGAAGAAGATAGAGGGTGCAAAGAATCCATCAGACATGTTGACAAAATGTGTTGATGTTAGAAAATTGAGGTTATGCAAAGCCTTAATTGGTATGGTGCAGCGAAGGTACTGATGATCGTTTGAGAATGAAATTCTTGGTTGACTGGATCAGTCTCCAAGTGGGAGAATTATTAAGTTATTGAGCTTGCTTATTTATAGCTCAGTAAACGGTATAGCAAAGTTATATATGGTAAATGACATACAAAGTAAATTGTCATTATTAGTAAATAGCTATATATAGAAAAAAGTTATATTATGGTAGATAGTTATATATAATAGATGATATATGTATATATAGTAAACTGAATCATATATATATATATATATATATATCTCGTAAATGTACTCTATTTATTTATATTCTTATTATACATACACGAAGTCATCCATATAAACCTTTAGCCAATATTCCTCCTTGCATTTTCTCTCTCCTGTTATTTGTGTTCATCTGGATCGAGTGTGTGCATTGTTGTGCGATCCTAATACAACAAGATTTAGACATAATTTTCTTACCTTTTCGTGTACTCTATCTTGAGTTATAACTTGTCCAAATTGGATTATATCCTACTTCCTCGCCGGAGTAGACCCACTAAAATTTCTTATTGGTTAGAGCATTTGGGACCTTTTCAAGACACGACTTCTTCATGAAAATCTTTTCTTATACCTTCCTCAAACATAAGAGATGATTTTGAAGGGATAACTTTGTAGAAGCTTGACAAGTTTTGGAGTTCAATTCTTGGTTTGCAACTCAACCCAGAACGCAGAACTTGGTCTTCTTAGGCATCTTGGTCGAGGACAAGTTAGGCCTCGATTCCTTCATAAAAATGTCAAACTTAACCCTCT
Organism: Cucurbita pepo subsp. pepo; assembly: GCF_002806865.2. NCBI lineage: Eukaryota > Viridiplantae > Streptophyta > Magnoliopsida > Cucurbitales > Cucurbitaceae > Cucurbita > Cucurbita pepo. The sequence goes on from NC_036652.1 coordinate 2,814,351, forward strand.
GAACCTAATAGAACGTTTAATTTTGGATGAGAAGGACCATAAGTCGAAAACTCGAACTTCCTCGAATTCTTACTCGAAAACGATTTTCTCCAATTGGGTAGGCTCGCCCTTCGCGACCTTCAATGAAAATGATCCATGGAGGTGCATAAACCAAATGAAATAGGCCTTGCACGGCAAAATTTGTGTGTAGTCTTGGATTGGATTTTTCAAGCTTTTCTCAAGCTTCTTCAATGACAGTCATATTGGACGTTTAGGTTAGAAGCACTTTCAACCTTTGATTTCTTCACCAAAGTTGTGGACAATCTTGTTTAGAGTGAGCAGAAATAGGTTTGAACGGAATTAGTGAACCATAACTCTCGAATTTTAAAGAACTCCAAGAGTAAGGGACACAAAAACTCAACACTTATAACTCAAGTTTGAGGGCACGTCAATGCTCGGTTCTTGCTCCAAATGAAAGCTAAAACTCATAATTTATAGAAGGAGCTTTAACGGACATTAAAACCTCCGGAATGGTCATGAATTTAAAGTTCATTTTTCTTTATTTTTTGCTCGAAAAATTTTCTTGGATCAGAGGCTCGCCCACTTCCAATTTAAATTATAGTTGTGGACGTGATGATGTGTACTTTCTCTAGATCATATCAAGATTTGAAGAAGATCCAACCGTTGGATTTCATGATATCATTTATTTTGTGCAGACCGCTCATTATAGCATATTTGAATTTTTCCTTTCCAATTACTTTTTAGTCTCAATACATCTTATTTAAACTAGCGTTTTAAGTGTACCTCAATATTCGTATAGTCTGATCACTAGCATTCGACATCCGTTCAAAAGGAGCTCTCTAATCTAGTAGTAATTTAATCGGGGTTGTAACTGGGCCAATTTCAATTTCAAAAGTCCTCAAATAATTTCACCGAATTCAAACGTCTGTCTCAACTCAAAAATCTACAAACAGGTCTAGTAATTTTTTAGAAATACTCAATAAGTCTTCTATAAAATTCAACCTATCCTAAGAAACTTACCCTTTAGGCTCGAGATTTTAGCCCTTCAATTACTTCTCCCTTTACTCCATAACGTCACTCCCTTTTTCAAACACCTTGTATCCCAAGACTATCCCCACGTTCACTAATACGTCCCCTAAATATCTAGATTGAAAAGTCATCCATGAACGTCTCCATCCATGTTTTAACCACGTTTGCAAAAGTAGCCCTCATTCATCTTCGAAAGGTTGTTGGGACATTACACAGACCAACTGGCATCCATCTGAAAGCAAACATGCTGAAAGAATAAGTGAAGGTTGTTTTTTCTTGGTCTTCTAGACACATGATTATTTGATTATACCTTGAATAACCATCTAGGAAGCAGTAGTGTGATTTACGTACCAAGAAGTGGTCCTTATAGACTACTTTGTTTAATCTCGTGTAGTCTACGTACACTTTCCATCTACTTACCACCCATGTAGAGATTACGCTATTCTTATTACGCTTCATTGTCCTACCTTCTTCATAGCGAACACATTGTATAGGACTCACTTGAATCGCCCATGTTGTTCCACCGTCTTGAAGTTTCCTTCTTCCAATTGTATTTTGTGCATGCATGAATAAGACGGGACTGATAATATGAAAATTAACAATTGTCCATCTAATTGCTTTTTGATATTAATCGGTGTTTTCAGGAGTTCTGCTTCTGTTCAATGGGTTAAGGAGGATTATATGATTATTGGAAGTGTCATGTTCACGTGAATAAGCATATTTAAGATCCAATGACATGGGTTTTAGTTCTAGGACTGGAGCGTTCTCCTCTAGTTCTCAATTCTAAGGACTCGAAACTTCTCCCAAATATATTTAATTAATATATATTTTAAGATCCAATGACAAGTGTTCTTGAATGTCTGGAATGAACATTTTATTCACATAGTACAAGATTTTGAATCAATTTTAATTTTGTTTATAATTAAATAAAACGAGAAGGTTAAACAAATTTACTTGGAAGAAATATGAAGAACGTTCGACGGGTTTTTAATCTATTTGTTCCAATTCCTCCAATAGTTGAATCTTCTACATAAAATCTTCAATGCTACGACTCAAATACACGTGTGTGAGTCTCAATCAAATTTCAAATATATTTTTTAATTAAATGTATCTCATATGCATTTATTATTTTAATATTTAATGTATCAAATACAATAAATATATTTTTTTATTTTAGGTTTAATATATATAATATATTAAATACTAATTTAAATCTTTCAAATTTAATAATTTTTTTAATGTAATATGTTTAAAATATTAATCTCAGACATTCCCATCAAATATATTTTTTCTCTATATTTCATATATCTAATATATTAAATATTAATTTAAACTCTTCAAAATTTTCTTTCCATTAAATTAATTCTTTTACTATTATTCTGAACGTGCACCTTTAAGTATCAATAATTGTTTAATAAATAATTATTTCTTATCCGTCAATAATTCACGTCCCTCTCAGCCAATGAGAAGTGGTTCCATGGTTCCATTGTCCAAGCTCTGAAATAATCGTACCAGAGAATTACTCATTTACTTACCATGTAGAAATGAGTAAATTCTATTTTGTAAAATTATATTTCTGGTTTTCTATTTTGGTCAAGTCCACAAAATAGTATTCATATTGAATCGATTACAAAAGTCATTCTTACTCATGCAAATTAAAAGTCAAGTTCCCACAAGATAGAAGTTCATAACTCACTCAAGATTACGATGGAGTCGCATATGATCATTCTATGAAATATTAATCTTCTCAATTAATGGATTTATACAGAGAAATAAAATATTTTGTAATACACCAATTTTATCGGTTTAGATTATTATTTGAACATGATTCTTATGTCAATCATATATGTTGGATTTTTCATTTAAATTGTAAATAAAATAATTATATTTATTAATAAAAAATTAAAAAATTAATTACGATGCTGACAAGATTTAGGAACAAAAAAATATATATATATTTATTTACTAAAAATAATGAATAGAAATGAATTATTAAGTTAAATAATTTAAATATTGATAATGTTAGTTATTTTATTTTATTTATATTTATTATTAGCCGAACAGCGTTCCCATTTCATAGATCCTGTAGCGAAAACATCGCGGAGAAAAGAATTGAAAAAAACCAAATCCAAACAGCGCGGAAGCTCTAAAAAAACGAATGCCAACCGCATCCAAACCCATTAAAGCTCCAACGCCGAGCTTGCCATTTACATCCAAACCCCTTTTACTCTTCTTTCATTTCAACGTTTCTCTTCTCTCTCTAGTTTTCTACTATTCAACGGAGAGAGAGAGGGCGTCTCATCTCGTTTTTTAGCACCCAGAATCGGAGAACACAGCAATGGAACCCTGGAAGATGATTCTCCCGTGTTTGCTGTTGATTTTGATCTTCCTGGCCACGGATCTTGTGCGCCCTACTCATGCTATTTGGCTTAACATTCCTTCTTCCGGAACCAAGTGCGTCTCTGAGGAAATCCAGACCAACGTCGTTGTTATGGCTGATTATGTTGTAATCTCTGAGAATTACACCCATACGCCCACCATTTCCGTCAAGGTGAGCCCTCGATCGGTCAACGCTAGGGTTTTTCTAGGGTTTTTTATTTTCTTCCTGGTGGTTTTCGGGCTGATTGAATATAGAATCCTATGAAATGTTTTTGCCGGTAGTTCTGATTCGTTATCTTTGACGGATTGAATTCTGATTCATTATTCTGTGAGGACATTTTTCATGTATGTTTTAGTTTTGTAATATCCTCGAATATGACGGAGAATGAATGTTATTGTGTTCCACATCCATATATAATTATTAGTAGACAGATTGGTTATTGGTGAAGGACACTGGGATTATATGAACGGTGGTAGGCTCATTAGTACCTGTTGGGTTCTCGCTTGGGGATATTGCTCTCTTTGGGTTTTTTCTTCCGGACTTCTCCTCAAGGTTTTAAAATGCGTCCACTAGGGAGAAGTTTCTACACCCTTATAAGGAATGTTTCGTTCCCCTCTCCAACCGATGGGATCTCACAATCCACCCCCCTTAGGGGCAGTCTTAAAATGCGTCCACTAGGGAGAGGTTTCCACACCCTTATAAGGAATATTTCGTTCCCCTCTCCTCCAACCCATGTGATATCTCACAATCCATCCCTTAGGGACCAGCGTCTTAAAATGCTTCCACTAGGGAGAAGTTTTCACCCTTGTAAGATATGTTTTGTTCCCCTCACCAACCGACGTGGGATCTCACAATCCACCCCCATGGGTCCAACGTCCTCGTTGGCATACCACTCGGTGTTTGGCTTTGATATCTCTTGGGGCGGTTACATGTGATATATTTGATTTCATTCAGGGGGCTTTTACCTTAATCCCTTGGGCTGTTGTAGAGTTTGGTTTTAAAGTCGATTTCTATGCAATTTGTTTTTTTGGTCTCTTCAAATTATAAGAACCTCCAGATTTTTTTTCTTCATTAGTTGCCAACTCTATTTATCATAAGCGAATGTGAAGAAAATATCCAGAAACTTGCCGATGTCTTGATCTATGTCTTTGTATCTTTGTCTTATTATTCAATCTGTACTTTGTTTTCCCTCAGGTAACATCACCATACGGTAACAACCTCCACCATAAGGAGAATCAAACGAGTGGGCAATTTGCATTCACCACAGCGGAGTCTGGCAACCATCTGGCATGCTTTTGGATTGATGGCCATAATCAGGGTGGTGGTGATGCTAGCTTAAATCTCGAATGGAGAACTGGAATTTCAGCTAAGGATTGGGAGTCAGTTGCAAAAAAGGAAAAAATTGAGGTGTGTTTTCTTCTTAAGCTGATTCATACACTTCCAAGATATGTTTCACATTGAGTTTCCTCTTGTTCCTAATCCTCGTCGAAAAGAAGAAAAAAAAAACAAAAAAGTAGAAGAAATTTGAGCTTTGTTTTCTTCTTAATCCTCTTGTTTCTTCTTAAAATGCCAAGATTTTTACATATCTATCTACCATCTAAACTTTATTCGAAACCTATCATCAGTATTGTGGCTCCTAAAAGCCAAAGACGAAAGGAAAACTTTTAACTTTCTTGGGACACTTGTGCTTCAAAATTATGCTAGTCGAATGCGGAGATTAAGACAGTGAACCTGCTCTTTATGCAGCTCAGCTATGGTATTTTATTGAAATTGATAGGCTAAGGGCTCTTAAAATGGGAAAATAACAAAAATTCTTTGTTGACCATTTGTTGAATCATGTAGAATGAGTTCAATGACTGTAGAAAACATCAAACGTATGAATTAAAGCTAGCAAATCTTTGGTTGAGGCCTTACTCTTCCTTCTTATTATATATGGGTATATATATAATTTCATTCATCAATGAATTGCTTGGTACCTCCTTGATTAAGTTTTTTCCCTCCTCACATTCTCATTTTCTGTACTCATCTTTTGACTTGTCTAATTTTAGTATACCCGTTTTGGTTGCTTGGTATCAAACAAAGAGGGAGTTTAGGGCTCTCTCGTGAGCATCAACGAGAGAGATATAAGACTGTTTACCAAGCATGAACCAGAAAGATAGAAATTACAAGCGAAATACAATAATGAGAGAATGGAGGGAAAGAGTTGGGGTAAATATTAGGATCATACAACAACGCACACATTCGATCTATACGAACACAAACAATAGAAGAGAGAAAATGCAAAGAGGAATATTAGCTAAAGGTTTATATCGATGACTTTAGGTATATATACATACATCTTCAAAGGAGGATTTACTAGGTTATATATATGGTTTCAGTTTACTATATATATTTAACAAAGCACTTCAATATATATAGTTTTAGTTTATTATATATAGCTTTAACCGATATAACAACGTAAATATCTATTACCATTTTCCTTATATAGTTTTACTATCGGTAGCCATTTGAGTTAGTTGTTTACCATTTTCCTCGTATAGTTTTACTATCGGTAGCCATTTGTGTGGTTGAACACAGTGAAAAAAAAAAAAATATAATTTTACTATCTGGAGCCATTGAATGGTTGAACACCGTGAAAAAAAAATATAATTTTACTATCTGGAGCCATTGAATGGTTGAAAACCGTGAAAAACGGTAGTTTTACTATCTGTAACTTATGAAAAAATATAGTTTTACTATATGTAAGCATTGAATAAGCTGAGAATTAGATGGAGACCGTGGTTGAACACCATGAAAAATAGAGACTGAAGTCTAAGAGAGAGCATGCTAGAATTAACGTTGAAGTTATTTCCAAATTGCTAACTTTCAGGGTGTTGAGCTGGAGCTCCGGAAACTTGAAGGGTTGGTAGAGGCCATTCATGGGAATCTTTTGTATCTGAAGCGCAGGTAATCTATCTATTTGCCAAAACTCTTCAAGTTCTATGCAAAATATTTTGTGGATGAATGAGTTAAGTAATGATTTGGGAATGTGTATATATATATATATATATATATATATGAACTACAGGGAAGCAGATATGAGGATAGTAAGTGAAAAGACAAATGGAAGAGTGGCGTGGTTTAGCATAATGTCCTTAGGTGTATGTATTTTGGCTTCCGCACTTCAACTCTGGTACTTGAAGCGCTTCTTCCACAAAAAGAAGCTCATCTAAAATAGTGTTCTTCTCTACCTTTGTGACTTTCTTTTCTTACACCAAGGAGTAAAAAAAAAAAAAAAAATGCATGAATACTAGCTTGTAAACTATGAATCTTTCCAATAAAATTTATCACAGGAATGTTTTATCATGGATTTTTTTTTCGTTATGATCGCATCACTAATGCACACACTCATTTTAGACAAATACAAAGAACGCACCACTAATGCACACACTCATTTTAGACGAATACAAAGAACAGGAGGATGAACATAAACAACCGGAGAAATGGAAAAATATTGGTTAAAGATTTATGGATGACTTATGGTATCTACAACAAAATAGAATAAGACTAACTAAGAGTATATATATGGTTTAGTTTACTATATATATAGGTTTACCATGTATGTTATATAAATAAGTAGCTGTAACGACTTAGATCCACCACTAGCAGATATTGTCCTTTTTGGGCTTTCCCTTNCAAATTGCTAACTTTCAGGGTGTTGAGCTGGAGCTCCGGAAACTTGAAGGGTTGGTAGAGGCCATTCATGGGAATCTTTTGTATCTGAAGCGCAGGTAATCTATCTATTTGCCAAAACTCTTCAAGTTCTATGCAAAATATTTTGTGGATGAATGAGTTAAGTAATGATTTGGGAATGTGTATATATATATATATATATATATATGAACTACAGGGAAGCAGATATGAGGATAGTAAGTGAAAAGACAAATGGAAGAGTGGCGTGGTTTAGCATAATGTCCTTAGGTGTATGTATTTTGGCTTCCGCACTTCAACTCTGGTACTTGAAGCGCTTCTTCCACAAAAAGAAGCTCATCTAAAATAGTGTTCTTCTCTACCTTTGTGACTTTCTTTTCTTACACCAAGGAGTAAAAAAAAAAAAAAAAATGCATGAATACTAGCTTGTAAACTATGAATCTTTCCAATAAAATTTATCACAGGAATGTTTTATCATGGATTTTTTTTTCGTTATGATCGCATCACTAATGCACACACTCATTTTAGACAAATACAAAGAACGCACCACTAATGCACACACTCATTTTAGACGAATACAAAGAACAGGAGGATGAACATAAACAACCGGAGAAATGGAAAAATATTGGTTAAAGATTTATGGATGACTTATGGTATCTACAACAAAATAGAATAAGACTAACTAAGAGTATATATATGGTTTAGTTTACTATATATATAGGTTTACCATGTATGTTATATAAATAAGTAGCTGTAACGACTTAGATCCACCACTAGCAGATATTGTCCTTTTTGGGCTTTCCCTTTCGGGCTTACCCTCAAGGCTTTAAAACGCGTCTACTAGGGGAAGTTTCCACACGCTTGTAAATGGGTGGGACATCACAATCCACCCCCCTTCGGGATCCAGCGTCCTCGCTGGCACTCTTTCCTTCCTCCAATCGATGTGGGACCACCCNCTATGAATCTTTCCAATAAAATTTATCACAGGAATGTTTTATCATGGATTTTTTTTTCGTTATGATCGCATCACTAATGCACACACTCATTTTAGACAAATACAAAGAACGCACCACTAATGCACACACTCATTTTAGACGAATACAAAGAACAGGAGGATGAACATAAACAACCGGAGAAATGGAAAAATATTGGTTAAAGATTTATGGATGACTTATGGTATCTACAACAAAATAGAATAAGACTAACTAAGAGTATATATATGGTTTAGTTTACTATATATATAGGTTTACCATGTATGTTATATAAATAAGTAGCTGTAACGACTTAGATCCACCACTAGCAGATATTGTCCTTTTTGGGCTTTCCCTTTCGGGCTTACCCTCAAGGCTTTAAAACGCGTCTACTAGGGGAAGTTTCCACACGCTTGTAAATGGGTGGGACATCACAATCCACCCCCCTTCGGGATCCAGCGTCCTCGCTGGCACTCTTTCCTTCCTCCAATCGATGTGGGACCACCCCCAAATCCACCCCCCTTTGGGGCCCAGCGTCCTTACTGGCACACCGTCTCGTGTCTACCCTCCTTTGGGGAACAGCGAGAAGGCTGACACATCGTCCGATGTCTGGCTCTGATATCATTTGTAACGACCCAGATCCACCACTAGCAGATATTGTCCTCTTTGGGCTTCACAATCCACCCCCCTTCGGGGNGCACACACTCATTTTAGACGAATACAAAGAACAGGAGGATGAACATAAACAACCGGAGAAATGGAAAAATATTGGTTAAAGATTTATGGATGACTTATGGTATCTACAACAAAATAGAATAAGACTAACTAAGAGTATATATATGGTTTAGTTTACTATATATATAGGTTTACCATGTATGTTATATAAATAAGTAGCTGTAACGACTTAGATCCACCACTAGCAGATATTGTCCTTTTTGGGCTTTCCCTTTCGGGCTTACCCTCAAGGCTTTAAAACGCGTCTACTAGGGGAAGTTTCCACACGCTTGTAAATGGGTGGGACATCACAATCCACCCCCCTTCGGGATCCAGCGTCCTCGCTGGCACTCTTTCCTTCCTCCAATCGATGTGGGACCACCCCCAAATCCACCCCCCTTTGGGGCCCAGCGTCCTTACTGGCACACCGTCTCGTGTCTACCCTCCTTTGGGGAACAGCGAGAAGGCTGACACATCGTCCGATGTCTGGCTCTGATATCATTTGTAACGACCCAGATCCACCACTAGCAGATATTGTCCTCTTTGGGCTTCACAATCCACCCCCCTTCGGGGAATAGTGATACCATTTGTACTCAAGCCATGTGCTACTACATTTTTCAGGTTAAGGCAAGGCATTCCTATATGGCTGACGACAGCATCGCAACTCGAGATCATGGCACATGCATAGGATAATGGTATTTATTTTCTTAGACTTAGGATAAAATAGGATGTTTTAAATTTAAACGCTTATTTATTTTATTTCGAGTCTTTTGTTGTGTCGTTTTAAAGATGTTTTCGAAACACGTAAGTTCATGGCTGTATTTTAAGTTAAAGGTTATGTTTTATAGAATTTAAATGAAGTCTTCCGCATTCAAAGTTTATGATACGTATACAGTAGCGACCTTAAATTAAGTAGAAAATTTTGGGTCGTTACTACCGGTATAACCCAACATTGTCATATAAATAATTATGTTACGATGACAAACAAACTGCATTTGAGCGTTAGACCTGTTAGACTTACTTCAGAAGTTCATATACATTCATAGCGCAAATCATTATCTTATTTCTAAAGTTTACTCAGGAGTGGTGCTTGTCAAATGCATTTCATTTGCAATCATATGCCATTTCTCATGTGGTCACTTGTTTAGTTCGATTATATAATACCATATGATGTCCGATTTTTATAAACAAACTCGATGTTCTATATCGTACCGTTCACCCCAAAAAGTAGCATCTTTGAAATTTCCTACGAATAGACTTATTTAACCATTTACTTTTAAATATGTAAAAAGTACCTTACAAAATGTTATTAGATTTATGAAAATTTTAAAAGTAGGATCTAAGGGGTCAAAACATTTAATTATAAATCGGATACAATTGTTAACCAATTATTTAACTTGTAATTTACCAAATATTTATAGATGAGAACGCGGAGAATTGTTTTTTTATTACTTATTTAACCATATAATTTTTTTAAAAAATTGTGATCATAACAGTAATTTGTACCGCTTTATAGTATTAGGTTTTAGTAGAGTTAAAGTAATGTCTATATTATAAACATGATGCACCGTAGGAAGTCTAAGAGTTTCTTGGATTATGAGTCGGAGGACCTTGATCTTTTGTTTTTGAGTGGAACCTAGTAGCTTTCATGTCGTATTGAACTAACTGACTTAAATCTTATCATAAGTTCTTAAGTCCTAATCCAAACTCACAGGTCAGGAACAATTCACAATAACATGTACACGTCATAAATATCATAACATGTTTCTTGAAGTTATAGATAGAAGGGTCATGAGTCTCATATCAAGGGAGTCGTTAAGGATGGTTTAGTCATTTTTTCATAAGCCTCGACTTATATCTCAAATTTTGTTTAAGTTCTAAACCTGATCCAAGCTTCTTGAAATCTCAGACGAACCTTCGGTCCTTATATATAGGTTTTACTTAAAATCCGATGCGATTTGAAGTATGTTTGGATCATGAAATACCTTAAGGAAATTTTAGGGGCATATTGGTCATTTTACCCTCAATTCTTGATTCAGCCCCTAAACGTACTTCAATGACTTTTGAGCTATACAGAGTCCTTCGAAATCATAAAATAAGACTTCTTATAAAATTTGATGTTATTTCGAAGTCATTTGGATCATAAACTAGTGGTATGTTATTGTAGAGGCTTTGATTATTTTACACCGTTACTTGATTTAACGTTTTAACCTTTTCTAATGACCACCAAATTTCATATATAACCTCGATATGTTATATTAGGTTTTTTATTAAAAAAATTTATGTAGCAAAGTTATAGTGGGTTATTTTAAAGTCTCTTGAATCCCGAGTAAAATGCTCGACTTAATTCAAGGTTTTTAATCACATATAAATGATTCGTACGAGTAAAACTTGAGGGAAAAAAATCATATTGACTACTTACCTCTTTGTTGATGTTTAGGGCTTCAATTCTCGAGCTTTCTATATCCGACTTGCTGCTTCTCAAAGAATCTAGTTTAAGGAATCAATAATAATTTCATGAAAACCGATTTTTAAGGGATTCAATTTCGAAGAAAATTGAGGGAAGATCTGATTTTGGGCTAGCATGGCTGATAGTGTAACGACCCAGGCCCACCGTTAACACATATCGTCCTCTTTGAGTTTTTCCTTTTGTGCTTCTCCTCAAGGCTTTAAAATGCGTCTACTAGGGGAGGTTTTCACACCGTTATAAATGGTGTTTTGTTCTCCTCCCAAACCAATGTGGGACATCACAATCCACTCCCCTTCGGGGCTCAGCGTCCTTACTGGCACATGGCCTCGTGTTTACCCCCTTCGAGAACAGCGAGAAGGCTGACACATCGTCCGGTGTCTGGCTTTGATACCATTTGTAACAACCTAGGCCCACCGCTAGCAGATATTATCCTCTTTGGGCTTTCCCTTCTGGGCTTCCCCTCAAGGCTTTAAAACGCGTCTGCTAGGGGAAGGTTTCCACAAAGGTGTTTTGTCTCCTCCCCAACCAATGCGGGACATCACAAATAGCTTTGAAAATGAGCCTCCACCACCTAGTATAATGAGTTTCTAGCCTCGACTTCTCTATGGATCTTATCGATAGTGAATCAAGGAAGAGTATGAGAATGCATGATAGCTCGAGTTATAGTTTGTCAAAGTAGGTTAGAAATCACGATTCTCGCTGAAGCAAACCCACACCCACTTCTTATAGGGTAGCTTGATCTAGACCTTTTTAGATCTCGGTTTCTTAAAAAAATCTCTTCCTTTTCCTTCTCTCAAGCTACAAGATTAATATTGGATGGATAAATTTGCATGGATATCCCTAATTTTTGAGTCAATATCCCCAGCTTGAAAGTCAAACTTAATGCTAACGTCCTTTTCTTGGATAGCTCTCTAGAAGCCTCGATAGATCTCGATTCCTTCATAAAAAAATGTTCATCTTAGTCCTCTAATGCTAACAGAATGATTAATTTCAAGCGAAACGGATGGTAAGAAAGAAATTTAAGTTTACTCCCAAACTTACCCAAAAACATTTTTTTTTCTCCAAAATTTCCACGATTATGAGCTTGGTTGTTCTCGACGCCTTCTTAGAAAATACTCCTCGAGTGTTCAACAAGTAATTTTAATAGGTTAAAAGAGACAACTTGAACGTAGATGTGAATGAAAGTTTCACGTTTTTTCCTTCCTCTTTAACTGCGGCTTGAATCGGGTAAATAAGGCTATGGACACTTTCTGCTCTTAGTTTCTTCATGAAACTTGTGACCAACTGATTTTAGAATGCATAGAAATTAGTTTAAAGGAAAATGAACTATTTTTATGAAGATTCTGTCGACCTCATCGTTCAAGTTCAGACGTTGGATCTAAGGAACCTCAATTTTTTTTTTGTTTAATAATTACTCTTTTAACTTTTAAAAAAAGTTTTAAAAATACTTTTAATTTTAAAAGATTCATTTATATTAAAAAAAAAAACAGTTAAATTTTAAAAAAATAATTAAAAATACATTTACGGTTAATGCCACGTTTTAAAAATATTGAATTTTTCAAGGTAATATTAAAACATTTATAAATAATATGTGAGTTCTGATCCGTCCATATACTAATCGTAAGATTTTTTTTCAATAAAGAAATAAATGATGTAAATCCTATTTTATAATTTGATTGATATATTTTTTTTAAATATAACATTAACAGTAAATACATTTTTTAACTTATATTTGATTATATATAACGTTATTTATATTTAAAATTTTATACTATTTTATCATTTATTGAAAATATGTGATATTATTTTGTAATTAATTTCAAACTAAAATTAATCATTATTCATTTAATTTAAAATAAAAATTGGGATTGATGAGTGTATAATTTTGATTTTGTTTTCGGATAAGAAAAAACAAATCAAATCAAGTGTTGTTTCAGAATTTAAAAAAAAAATTAAAAAAAAAAAAAATTGTATAAGCGATAAATGAGATTGGAGCAGAATAATTTTAGGGCGAAAAAGGAATTTAGAGCAGACATCGAAAGGGGTTGGAGACTACAAGTTTGATTCCTTCAGCTTTGGCATCCCAATCGGAGCGACGACGAACACGGAAGCCAGGGAGAGGGAGGAGCGATACAATCCGCATCATTCCTTCTCCTTAATCCCCATCGCAATCATATTCTTCTCAATCTGGATTCCAACTTCATCAACTGCGATTTTTCTTAATATACATGTATGTATGAGTGTGTTTGTGTGTGCGCTTTCATGTCCGATCCTCTTTCTGCTTCTAATTAGGGTTCCGATTACTCTATGCTACTACTTACTGTCTCTATATTAGGGTTTTCGCTGCTTTACATGCCTGCCTCTTTGTGGATTTTTTTGTCCGTCTTCTTCCTGAATCAAGCGTCCGGTTTGACCTTTTTAGTCGTTGAAACTCCTCAAATCCAGTGTCTTTATGTTTATTTTATGGATTATGTTAATGTTGATTAATCTAATTTGTTAACAGAGTGAAGATTTGTACTTGTTGATACAAGATGCCACGGGATTTATCACGATCTCGATCTCCTTCGTATAGGCGGAGGCTTTCACCATCTCCATTAGGGCATAGGTATACCAGGAGAAGTCGAAGAGACAGGAGCCGTTCACCGTATTCATCGTACAGCAGGTGATCCCGTTTGTGTTTTTAGTTTTATTTACTTTCGATTAATCGAACGATTATTAAAAGACTAACGACACCATATCTTCCCACGCGGTTTGTATTTCACCTCCATCGGAGTTTCTGCATGAATCTTTCCCCTTTTGCTTTTCATTTCCCCCCTGTTTTTTCTTTCTAATATGAAAGCTGTTCAGTGTTGCTCTAGATTTACTTTTCTCTTAAATTTGTTCTGTGATGAGGTAATAAGACTTTGATTATACTAATTGAATGTTCGTTTATGATCTATTCTTATTATTATAATGTTGATAACAAACAGTATGGATACTTTTGTTGCTGTGTTTATTGGGTTTTTGTGTTTGTTTTATTGTTCAGTTACAAAAATGGATCGTTATATATAAATCGTCCACGTTAGGTTTGCTTGATGTTGTTTGAGTGAGTCTTGTCTTCCGGATCTTCACAACCTCTTTTTTATTGTTTATGTGCTGATGAATGATGATTGGTAGTCTTGTTTTGTACTTGTGCTTTACTATTTTGAATTTCACGTAAAGTTTCTGATTTCCGTGGCATAATCGTCAAGTACCTCCTGATGATATTTAATCATTTGTTGAGAATGGTGAGCGGGGGAGAAAATTTAAGAAGTCTTTGGGGGGAAACTCTAAAATGTGGTGAGAAGCAAACAGAATAGTCATGATCTCGGTAAGAGAATTGAGATAAGTCAGTTCTTCCTATTACATGGGAAGTGATCAGATATGCTGATCGGTGTCCTGTCATTGCTCGATTGTGACTTTGCTTCTTCATGTGATGTGATAAAAGATGGAGCCCACAAAGGTTTATTCTTAACAATGTATGAGGTAACTGTACGGTGCGAAGTGGTTGGCAGCTTGATACTTACCTCTGTATAATGAAGTCTTTATCTCTTGCTCAATAATTCCTATGCATCATACAGAAGAAAAAGCCGCTCCATTTCCCCCCCAAGGCGTTATAGAAATCGTTCACGAACACCTAGACGCCATAGAAGTCGTTCTCCAACTTCAAGGAGTTGCAAGAAGTCAAGGCGACGAAGTTCCTCATCATCTGTGCATCATAGATCTTCTAGTTCTAGCCTTGGATCCATTGAGCAAAAAAGTACCAGTGAAAAATTGAAAAAGGAAGAGGAAGAAAGGAAAAGGTATATTAACTAAACTCGCTCACTGATTTTTATTTTCTTTCTGCCTCTCAATTGTCCTTGGGTTTATTTGCAGAATCTTTTGATATACAACAATGGGAAATCTCATCAGTTGTTGAATTTTTTAGTTCGTTTTAGTTCTTTGTAGGCATTGACCCTTTGAATCCTTCAACTGAGATATTACTAGAACTGCAGTCAGGCTCTCTAGGTTTTTTTACCATGAAAGATTATGGCATAACTAAAGCTCACATTAGGACAACTAAGTGAATTTTTGTCCCAAGTATCAGTGGTACCCTTAATTTCACATTATAAAATTCTATTACTACTTTTCTATTAGGATTGGAAACTATTAAAAATGGCTACAGATTTGTATAATAATGTTACAATTCTGTGGGGTGATCGCCCATTTAGTTTTTCTCATTGCAAAATTGTCATTATTGCTATTGTTGATGAGGGGCATATATATGTGCTATGGGTGATGAAGAACCATATCTTTTAACTTATTATACATGGATGTTGCATTTTCATGGTCGTTTATAACGAAAACATTTGTTGCTTAATTGGTTTGGAACTATTAATTTGTTCTACGAGGAACCTTCCATTTAGTTCGAGTTAAAAGTATAAAATGACTCAAGTAAAACCTAGTTGTGGGATGCAGGCAGTGTTTTCATCACCAGAACCCGTTTATTTTTCTTTCAATTGTTTATACCAAATTGAACAGAGAAATCTACACTTTTTTGGAGTCTTGAGGAGTCCAATAGTTTGTTTGATGCTTCAAAATCTGCTCTTTTCATTTCTGCAATGTACTCCTGCTTTGTGGAACTCTTATCCCATCGCTGACTTTATCTCGCCCATCTAGTTCTTTCTTATAGTTTGCTTTGTACTGGATTAACTGGCTACTTTATATTCTTGTAAATTCTCTTCAGTGCAGACTTCTATGTTTCAGTAGTTCTCTCTACGACTGTTGCCTGCTCGCTAACGTGCAGTCCCTAACTAATTTAAATTTGAGCAAGTGATTTTAAGATGGGAAGAACTAATGTAATATGTGGCTTATTCAATTGCTAGAGCATAACAGTCTGCTGTTATCATTCAATGTGAATGCGTAATATGGAATATTTGTACAGTCCGACACTTGTTGACTAGTTTAAGTTTGATAGGCCTAGGAAAGGAACCTTGTTTTACATGAAATCCTGACTGTTAGTTTAAAGAGTCACAGTTTAGACTTTTTCCATGGCGCAACAATGGAAGACGCTTTTCACCTTTTCGATGTTTTGAAGCTATATGAATAGAAGTTTCTTTATATACATAAGAAAAAAAGAAAAAAATATAGTATACACCTCATTCAAAGAATGTTATAGTGTGAGGATTTGAGTTTTTCTAGTGATCAGTTTTAAACCTGCGACAGGTTACTTGACATTCTTCTCCACAGGATTTTCTGAAGGAAGATACTGCTATAGACTTGTTATATTTGATCATCAATTTGGTGCATCGTTAATATGCTGTTCACCAATTTCGTAACTCTTTTGTATGGATCAGGATTGAATTAGAGGTATGCCCTAAAAGGATAAGCATGTTTTAACGCTCTTACCGTCTTGGAGGTTAGTTTGTTAATTTAATCTATGCTTACAACATAAACCGGATGAGGAAAAAAACAATGGACCAAGGCATGATAAGTCACTTGTCATTTAATTGTTGATGAATTTTGGAGGATCCTTCAGGTGGTGGTGCATTTTACCCATCCGTGGTTAGCTGTTTTCTTAAATATTTATTTTTCTCTCAGGCGACAACAGGAGACAGAGGCCAAATTACTCAAAGAAGAAACAGAAAAGAGAGTGGAAGAAGCGATTCGCAAGGAAGTCGAAGAGGGCCTGAACTCCGGGGATGTTAAACAGGAAATAAACAGGAAGTTGGAGGAGGGACGGAGAAGGCTTGCCGAAGAAGTGACAGCTCAACTCGAGAAGGAAAAGGAAGCTGCCCTTGTTGAGGCCAGACGGAAAGAGGTACTAATATTGATTGATCTATTGCTTAATTTTTAAGACTGTGGGTTTGGTTTGGACAGATGTTTGAGAAATGTGCTATTGTGGGTTTTTTTTTTTTTTTTTTTTTTTTTTNTCCGTTTCGTTTCGTTTACAGGAACAAGCTCGAAAAGAAAAAGAAGACCGAGAAAGGATGGTCGAGGAGAGCCGGAGGAGAGTAGAGGAGGCTCAGAGAAGGGAGGCTTTAGAGAGACAAAAGAGAGAGGAGGAAAGATACAGGGAATTGGAAGAGCTACAAAGGCAAAAAGAAGAGGCTATTAAGAGGAAAAAACAGGATGAAGAGGAACAGCGTCTTAAACAGATGAAAGTATTGGGTAAAAACAAATCACGGCCGAAGCTATCATTTGCCATTGGCTCCAAATAAAAACATGTCAAGAAGAAACGTAAGTAAATGCTTCAATTTGGGATGACATATTTTTTGCTTAATGCCAGTCCATTTTTCTTATGAAACTCAGTCTTCGTCTACATCATAAATGCTTCGCCAATTTCCCACGCCCTCACCCCATAAAAAACCCCTAAATCCAACAAGGAATGATAATAGAGTATGCTTGCAATGTCAGTGTTAGGAACGCATTGCATGTAGCCCTTTTGAGAGGAGAACAGACCATTTTTCTCTGCAATCTTTCAACCACAAAGTATGCACTATCTTTCAAACCCGTGTTCTCTTACGTGACTTTCTTATTTGGGTTACTAGATGTGTATTTACTACTCTACACATGATTCACACGCCTTTTGGGCCTCGTACTAGTCGGATTAGCGTCTCTGGTGTTGTTGTCGGGCACTTGAAAGGAATAGCGACCGTCATATTATCATATTAAACATGACGATCACGTTTGTACTCATCATTAGAGAAAATATCTTGATACATGTGACATACATTTAGTATGAGGTCCTGTCATTTTCACATTAATTAAACCATTTAAGACAACCTTTTTTCTCCATTTCATTTATAGCATAGCCTTCAGAACATGTCTTGGGGGTTGCACATCATATCAAAACATTTCGTCACGTCTCATATATGTCATATAATAGATCATATTATGTCATGCAATATATCATATCGTTCAACATGTCATATCAATTATATCAATCAACATAACATATCGTTCAACTTGTCATATTGTTCAACATATCATATCATAAAACACATTATAGAATAAAATATATCATAACATAAACACAATACACATCAAACATATGACGTGCGGGGCCACTGGGAACATGATGCATAACAAATGCCACTTAACTTCTTAGTTTAGGATCATGCATAACAAATGCCACTTAACTTCTTAGTTTAGGATCATGCCACTTAACTTCTTAGTTTAGGATCATGCATAACAAATGCCACTTAACTAATGCCACTTAACTTCTTAGTTTAGGATCATGCATAACAAATGCCACTTAACTTCTTAGTTTAGGCTGGTGTTACTAAATGGATCATGCATAACAAATGCCACTTAACTTCTTAGTTTAGGCTGGTGTTATGGATCATGCATAACAAATGCCACTTAACTTCTTAGTTTAGGCTGGTGTTACTAAATCTATCCGAAAGTTCGATTTTTATCCTTTTATCCTTTGAAACTTATTAGTTTGGGAACATGACATCATGCATAACAAATGCCACTTAACTTCTTAGTTTAGGCTGGTGTTACTAAATCTATCCTTAATGAAAGTTCGATTTTTATCCTTTTATCCTTTTTAAACTTATTAGTTTAGGCTGGTGTCAGTCACTAAAACAAATGCCACTTAACTTCTTAGTTTAGGCTGGTGTTACTAAATCTATCCTTAATGAAAGTTCGATTTTTATCCTTTTATCCTTTTAAAACTTATTAGTTTAGGCTGGTGTCAGTCACTAAAACAAATGCCACTTAACTTCTTAGTTTAGGCTGGTGTTACTAAATCTATCCTTAATGAAAGTTCGATTTTTATCCTTTTATCCTTTGAAAACTTATTAGTTTAGGCTGGTGTCAGTCACTAAAACAAATGCCACTTAACTTCTTAGTTTAGGCTGGTGTTACTAAATCTATCCTTAATGAAAGTTCGATTTTTATCCTTTTATCCTTTGAAACTTATTAGTTTAGGCTGGTGTCAGTCACTAAATCTATCCTTAATGAAAGTTCGATTTTTATCCTTTGAAATTCGAGTCAACTGATGTGCTCCATCAACTTCTCCAAAACTATTTCACTAAATTTTAGGCCAGGTTAGACTTCATGAGATATTTTGCACAATTAGAGTCCGGAAAGGTTTCTATATGTTTGTTATAATATTATTTTCCTACAAACAATTGTGTTAAAGATAAGTTTAGGCTGGTGTCAGTCACTAAATCTATCCTTAATGAAAGTTCGATTTTTATCCTTTGAAATTCGAGTCAACTGATGTGTGCTCCATCAACTTCTCCAAAACTATTTCACTAAATTTTAGGCCAGGTTACACTTCATGCAAACATTAGATATTTTGCACAATTAGAGTCTGGAAAGGTTTCTATATGTTTGTTATATTAGATATTTTGCACAATTAGAGTCTGGAAAGGTTTCTATATGTTTGTTATAATATTATTTTCCTACAAACAATTGTGTTAAGACTTGATGCAGACATTAAGGTTTAGGGTCTTGAAATATTTATATATATATATATATTTTTATAATATTATTTAAATACAAACAATTTAAAACTTATTAATAATTTCAGTCTTTCTTTTCTTTGCCTCCATGTTCTATTTTGACGAGTTTTAATCATCTCTCATGTTAATAATTTAAATACAAACAATTTAAAACATATTAATAAAAAGCTCAAGCATGCAATATTTTATGCAAATTAATGGACAAAATCGTTATTTTATTCGAAAGAAAAATCTCTTGTAATATTCTACTTTCCATTCCAACGATACTTGAAATTAATTGAAGGGTTAAAAATAATTTTTTTTCGAAAACCTTGTTAGTAGATATTACAAAACAGTTATAAAAATAATAACTATACATGACCCTCGAAAGAGGACTACGCCTCCCATAGGTCAGATTGATATGAACCAAGAGACATCAATCATACAATATACTTCAATGAAGATGTGAAGAAAAAGTTGTCAAAATTATCAAAAGATGTTTCAACTCATGCTACATTGAAGAAGAATGAAGTTTGATTGTTGTAAATTTTGGGTGGGTTACAATTTAGAGTAATTTAGAGTTATTGTATTTTAAGACATTTTATTTACTTTAGGTTACATTTACATAATGGCTAATTATGGCCATTAAGTATGAATGTTACAACTTTTGGAATGCCTTTAATAGTTTCATTTTGAGGCTATATAAAGCCATGTATGTTGTATTTGGTAGGTAGACTTGGAAAATATATTAAAAGAAGCATTTGTGCTTTTCTTTAGCCAATGGCTAAGTTTCTTTGCAATTCTATGTAGTTTAGGTTGCATGTAGAATCATTCAAGCTCGACATGATCGATCTTGCTTGTGGAGTGATTCGAATCTCAATCAAGTGTTCTTGCCTTGAGATATTCGATCAACAAGGTAATCCGAATCTTATTCCCCTTGTATTGATTCCTTATCTTATCACAGATCCTCTATACAGGGCAGCCCAGCTAAACTCTCTCGCTCAGGTCACACAAATCCCAATCTCACATTTGGCTCAATGGTATCAAGCGTGGTACCTTTATACCTTCTGAGGTTACCGTGATGATTATTTTGGTCTCTAGGGCGGTTTGACAGTCTTGACGAAGTTCCATAACTCAAACAAATCATTAAACTTTCTTTAACACTTTCCAATTGCTTTTGGGCGTTTGTGTTACCGCATTTTTATTTTTCCTTTTTTTCCTTTTTTTTGTTCCTTTGTTTTATTTATTTATTTATTTACTATTATTATTGTTATTATTATTTTTAATTTTTAATTTTCGGTTGTTACAACTCACCTATACTAATAATGCAAATGAAATTCAACCTTTGCTATGAGTGCCAATGAAATTCAACCTATACTAACCTATATTATGAGTGTGTAAATACAACTCAACCTATACTAAGCTAAACTGTTAAATTGGAAAACAAATCTATCATATACATGTGCCACGGTCACAGAATTTACGATGCTTCCGTCAGTCTCACATGGGTGCCTTGCCATTATCTGAAAACGTAATAGCACAAGACTTGAGTATTTCTAGAATACTTAGTAAGCAACCCCCTATCGGAGTTATGCAATAAGAACATGAAAATGCAATGTCGGGACTTATCATATCAGTCTATTTTTCTACGACACTGTCTTAAAGGGCAGCTTGGATGTGTACCTATATTCTACACACATCCCATACGTGCGAGTATGGGATCACCAGTTAGTTTGCACACTTTTGGGCCAATTTTCTTGTCGGGCGAGCCTACTCTAGTAGCTCTTTATGCTAGACACCCATTAGAACTAGTAACCGTTACAACAGCATTATGTAAAACATAACGATACTTCACCTGCCTAGTGGTATACGCGTCCGTACCCTCGTGATGGAATAGGGGTATCCCCCAATGAACACACATAATGCATGAGGTCCCAATATTTTTCAGTTTTCAATATTATTAAATATAACCGTGCTATCCATTTCATTCATATCATATTACTTCTCATTTCTCAATCCTCCTATCATGTATAATTCTAATAGGGTTATATTTTATGCTATAGATTGAGGTTTCATGCAATACATATCATGTTGTTTACATACAATTTAAGGAACATAACATCATAACATATTATGACTTGTGAAAGCACAACACATCACGTTACATTCCTTCGCACATCAAGTCATTTCAGAAACAACATACGTCCACATTGCATACTTTTACGTAGTGGAACGCAACAGTCTAACATACAATTTATGACACGTGCGAATCCACGGGCACGTACCAACATACAACATACAATTGTGTAACCTACGGCGGTAGAGCCACTTACTTGGTAGGCCTTAACCCACGTACTCCCTAAAATATATAACGTAAGCTTCTAGTTTCTTGTACCCGTCCTACGCTATCGTCGGGGTTGGTTCCTATTAGGTCGTTCAACACTTTTGTTAGTATTTCACAAACATAATTTTATGTTCCAACTTGAAATCGTGAAATACAACCTTATATTGACCTATTTTACCTTAAACGAAGTCGAAATCGAGTATGGGATGGTTGAAACGATGCCGAACAGATAAAAAATAAGTTTCTCGAGCCGAATACGCTGCTGGAGTTGAGAAGCCGCCGTGAGCCGCCGCCGAGCCCATCAAGCCACCGGAGCCGAGGGGTAGTTTGCACCAGACGCTGACACATGGCGCAACCAGAAGCGGCTGCGTGTGCAAATTGAAGTCGGGTCGAGGCGTAGGTCGTTAGGTGGTTCGGGTCTTGGTCACGGTTTCGACGTCGGTCTCGTATGGTTTTACTTGAAATCTCTTCATTATTTTTCCCTCAAGCTAAAGAATGCATTTGGAAAGGATGAATTCTCGTGGATGCTCCGATGAGGGTGTTGATGTCAGTTTATGAAACCAAATTCTCGGCATTAAATCCATTTTCCACTCGATTCTTAAGCTTATTGAGTATAACGATAGAGACATCTGATTTCTTCGTAAAAAAATCTTCCTCTCGTTGCCACTAAGTTAATGGTATCCGTTAATTTAAGTTTAAAGGACTGTAAATGAAGAATTTAGAATTTCCCCAAAAGTGAATGGGATGAGTTACACAACACAAATTCATACATAACCACCGAATTTGGAAACTTGGGCATTAATGGAGATGAAATTGGGGGAACAAATTTGGGACACTTACCTAAATGGTTGAATATAGCTCCTCAATTTTGAAGAACTTGAAAGTACCCAAATTCATAAAAGCTTCTCCCTCGCCATTTGGCTACTCTCGAGCCTCTATTGTTATTCCAAAATGTTGTCCAAATGGTTCAAACTTACACCCACCTTGATTGTTTCAAAATCGTGCTTAATTTCTTTTTAATCTATTAGTTTTAACTTTTTTAGAACGTGAGGGTACTCACGACCTTGATTTTGAATTTCAACGATTGATCTAAACAAGTTCAACGATTGAAACAAAATCTTATAATTCCTTACTAGATCATTAAAAATATACTTTTCCTTTTCAATCATGGAAGGTCTTACACCTCCCGCGGTTGAAAAGGAGTTGTTCTTTTCCGTGTTCTGTATTGATGAAAATCTTGGTCGGAGTCGTTCCGTCCAATTTGATGTTCTTCACTATTATGCTCATCTTTTAATATAATGTGCAAATTGTTTAACATATTGTCTTTGTTGGATGATGAAAGTCCCACATCGGCTAATTTAGGGAATGATCATGGGTTTATAAGTGAGGAATACTAACTCCATTGGGATGAGACCTTTTGGGGAAGCCCAAAGCAAAGCCATGAGAGCTTACACTCAAAGTGAACCCAAAGCAAATCAATGAGCACTTATGCTCAAAGTGGACAATATCATACCATTGTGGAGAGTCGAAGCAAAGCCATGAGCACTTATGCTCAAAGTGGACAATATCATACCATTGTGGAGAGTCGAAGCAAAGCCATGAGCACTTATGCTCAAAGTGGACAATATCATACCATTGTGGAGAGTCGAAGCAAAGCCATGAGCACTTATGCTCAAAGTGGACAATATCATACCATTGTGGAGAGTCGAAGCAAAGCCATGAGCACTTATGCTCAAAGTGGACAATATCATACCATTGTGGAGAGTCGAAGCAAAGCCATGAGCACTTATGCTCAAAGTGGACAATATCATATCATTGTGGAGAGTCGAAGCAAAGCCATGAGCACTTATGCTCAAAGTGGACAATATCATATCATTGTGGAGAGTCGTGTTCGTCAGTCTTTAGACTACACCAACTATTGATGCACAATTCTAACAAAAAAAA
>NC_036652.1:2841237-2854698 GCF_002806865.2 Cucurbita pepo subsp. pepo
TTCATCAATCTCTCCTATCCATAGCACTCCGGTATGTAACCTAACTCTAACGTTTCATGAACGTATCTTACTCCTATCGTTACATTTCGTTTTGTGCATCCTTCTCGTACCCTATCTCAAACATATCCTTGAGCACATCGTACCATAATTATTATCATACAAACCACATATTATAACATAACATAACATATAGGAAGCATATCAATCCACAGACAATTCACACATATCAATATATATGACACGTGCAGAACCACAGGGCACGTGTCAACATCAAATATAACCACGCCGATAGTAAGGTCACTTACCTGGATAGCTTAAGTCGTTGTCACGTATATATCCTTACTGAAAGTTCGATTCCATCCTTTGAAATCCAAGTCAACCTATGTGAGCCCATGACATTAGTTTCAGGTTTGAACTCTACAACATTATTTCTCTCATTTACATTGGTCCATTGTTAAAAGTCTGAAATGTTATATATCTATAATTATATTTTTATTAAAAATCTTATTTTTCATACTGTTGTATAAGAGAGTAGATACAGCTTTATCAATTTATTCTGTGCTTTACTACTCTCTGTAAACCCTATGTATTTACCTCGTTTACCTTTTTCCCTCTATATTTACGGTCTATGTTTACCTTTTTCCCTCTATATTTAGTTTGTGGTTTTTAATTCCCTAATCTTCTTTATTTTTTTTATCGGTTTCCTTTTAATTCTGTTGTCATGCCTTCCAAATTTGAAGTGATCTCTGTTTTCAAATCTTTCCTTATCTAAGATCATTGTAATAATTCAATGAAGATCTAGTTGTGATTTCTAAAAAAAAAAGGATAAAAGAAAATATAGATTTAATATATACCTTGTTGATGATATCTATATTCACGTAAATCTCGGTGAATCTCAACTAGTTAAAGGTCATTCTCATTTTTTTCTCAAGTAAATCTTACTATTATTATTGATTTTCTGTTTTGTACTAGCTGGCATAAGGATAGGTTGAGGAGAGATAAATGTGGGGAGGGATGAGAGGTTAGTGGAGAGAAGTGGGGAAGGATTTTTTTTAATTAATTAATTAATTTTATTATTATTATTATTATTATTATTATTTAAACTATTTTTATAATTATGTTTATTCCTTTATTTCTTTATTTAATTTTGGGCTATTACACCCCTGTCACGCTCCATGCTTCATGTCATTCTCATTTTCAATTTACATTTCATACATATTCCTATCGGGGTTATGATTCTAGACAGTTTATCGTGTTTCATGTCATACAATTCATGCTGTTTACATTCAACCATTCCACATGCCATAACCATTCAAGAACAACATATCGTCACATGCATTACACATCACATCAGACTCAGAAGCATACATTCATGTTCACATGACTACGTACTTAAGCATAATAATCTAGCATACAATTTAATGACACGTGCAAATCTACGGGCACGTGCCAACATACAACAAATAACGCGTAACCTACGATGGGTGAGCCACTTACATGGTAGGCCTTAGCCGAAGTACTCCCTAGAATATAACGTAAGCTCCTAGCTTCTTGTGAACGTTCTACGCTCCCGTTGGTGGTTGGTTCCTATTGGTTCATTCGTCACTTTCGTTAGTATTTCACAAACAAAATTAATTTCCAACTTGAATTTGTGGAATACGACCTTAAAATGATCTATTTTACCTTAAACAAGACCGAAACTAAGTCCGAGGGCGTTGAAACGGTGACAAATGGGCTGGAAATAGTTTTCCCGAGCCGAATAAGCCGTCAGAGACGAGAAACCGCTGCCGAGCCGATTGAGACGCTGGAGCCGAGGGGAGCCGCGCTACAGACGTGCCACGTGGCACAACGAGAGGGCAACGCGTGTGTAGGGGTCTCGGGTCGAGGCGTGGGTTATCTGATCGCTCGCGGGTTTCAGGTCGTTCGCGGGTGACGGGTCGTTCGACTGAAGGAAAAGTGCAGGTGGGCTGGGCTGGGCGTGTCGGCGTTGGATTGGGCTTGCGGGACTCGAGTCGAGGCTGTCGGGTTGGGCCATAACTGGGCTTACGCGTTTCGGGCTGAAGCGACTGGGCCGCAGGAACCGTCGAGTACTGGGCTGACCTAAGGAGATTTGGTTCGGTTCGGGTTGCGGGATCCGGCCCTCGGGTCGGACTTCGTCTTCTTCACCCGGTTGCCTGCGCATTTTTCTGGCGACTTTTCTCTCTCCTCATTAACACCGTTTTGACGTCCTTTTGTCCTCCTTTTTTCTCCGTTCCCGAGTCTCTTCTTCCCCCTAACCCCGTTTTTGGTATTGATTTGGTTTGTAAAGGCCTCACACTCCAGGATCTGGAGAAGTTCGAAAATCCGACGTTCCGTCTCCCTTGCTGAAGGTGTTCAACGTATAGGATTCGTCTAAATATACCGTTGATGTGTGTAAAAGGTTCTGGGATTACTTTTGTTGCGTAAAATGGAGGTTTTGACGTCGATTTCGTATGGATTGGCCTCGCCGGAGTTTCGTCGGATTTTTTTGTCCTCTTCGTTTTTCTCTATTTTTTTTTGTTCTTTGCAGGTTGTTTTGGGGTGGCTAAAGGTCGGGGTCGAGTTTTGTGGCATCCCAGCCTTCGGCCGCCCTTTGTGGGCCGTGTGCGAGCGAAAACTCCGACGTTCGCTAGAGTTTTCGGTTCTGCCGACGACCTTTTTTTTTTTTTTTTTTTTTTTTTTTTTTTTTTNTTCTTCTTCAATGTGGAATGAATTGAAAGATATTTTGATAGTTTCAACGTCATTTTCTTGAGATCTTCGTTGAAGCATATTGTATGATTGATGTCAGTTGGTGAACAATGGTTATCATAGTATTGATGAACCATGGTTATCATAGTATTCAGCCTCGTTGTAGAAGGTAAGGATAGGGCTATAAAACATTATGTAGTACCAATCTTCCAAACATTAAATAGTGAAATTTTAGATTCATCTATTAAGGCACCACAAATTGGATTGAAGTCTTTAATATTTCAATTGTTTAACGTGATGGGTCAATTTACAAAACATCTACGAGAATATCCACATAAACATATCAAGTCATTTATGAGAATTTTTTGTTGTTTTTAAAACAAATGGAGTATCTGAAAACATATTGAAACTAAAGTTATATTCCATTTTCTTTACAGGAATTGCAAAAGCATAACACATTTTCATATAACTCAATCACATCAAGATAAGTTTTGAAGTAGTTTTGTTGTGATATAACTCAATTACATCAAAATAAGATTTAAAGTAGTTTTATGGTGCCATTAAGTTCAGAAGTTCCTTCCTATTCACAACTATTTTTTTAATTATTTGTACTATTTGAACACTTATTATTTAGACTATAAAAGCTTAGGAGTGTTTTTTATTATTATTATTATTATTATTATTATTATTATTATTACTTAGAATATAATATATGAATGAAATAGGGAGTTTTGAAGGTTCCGGACATTTCACACAAACATAAAGGGCTCAATTTCATCTCGATCTATTTTTTTTTTTTTTTTTTTNCAAAGATTATTTTATAAATAAACATGGTTTAATTATCCAATTTATTAAAATTAACTAAAAAAATGAAGTAACTAAGGTATAATTATGTACCGATCATAGATTTCTACTACTTTAAAGTCGCTACCGTATACATGACGTAACTTCTTATGACGTAACTTCTCTCCATTGCAAGGATACTTCAAAGTAATTGAAGGGTTAAAAATAATTCTTCTTCGCGAACCTTGTTAGTAGATATTACAAAACTGTTATCAAAATAATAACTATACATGCCCTTGAAAAAGGGCTTCGCCTCCCACAGGTCACATCCTCTGTACAGGGTAGCCCAACTAAACTCTCTCGCTCAGGTCACACAAACCCCAACCTCACATCTGGCTCAACGGTACCAAACGCGATACCTTTATTCCTTCCGATGTTACCGTGATGGTTGTTTAGGTCTCTAGGGCGGTTTGACAGTCTTGACGAAGTTCCATATCTCTTGGTAATGCGATTCCGACTTTGGAGTCTGGACTGGTTAGGGGCATGGGGTCTCACCCTCTATTCATGTCTCATGAATCCATGGCGCTATTCTTCTTGAGACGGGGCGCTCCGTCCTATGTCATAGACTAGCCAAACTATCTCGCGTGCCCTAGTCTAAGGTCATTCCTACTACTAATCCTCTATACGAAGAATCACTAGCCAAACTATCTCGCGTGCCCTAGTCTAAGGTCATTCCTATTGCTAATCCTCTATAGGAAGAATCACGCATTCATACACCTAGAGCTAATGTACATTCAATCATGCAAGCAGACAAACATATCCTCAACGGGGGTGATAACATCCATCAAGCACTCGAAGCGTAGATTTCACAAAGTGTCAACATGATATTTGTACTAGTAGTATAAAATGACACTTTAACGGCTATCAGATATTGTTCTCTTTGGGCTTTCCTTTTCGGGCTTCCCCTCAAGGCTTTAAAACGCGTCTGCTAGGGGAAGGTTTTCACACCCTTATAAATGGTGGTTTGATCTCCTCCGTTTGCTAGGGGAAGGTTTTCACACCCTTATAAATGGTGGTTTGATCTCCTCCTCAACCAATGTGGGACATCACAATCCACCCCCCTTCGGGGCCCATGTCCTCGCTGGCACTCTTTCCTTCTTCCAATCAATGTGGGACCACCCCAAATCCACCCCCCTTTGGGGCCCAGCGTTCTTACTGGCACACCGCCTCGTTTCTACCCCCCTTCGGGGAAGAGCGAGAAGGCTGGCACATCGTCTGATGTCTGGCTCTGATACCATTTGTAATGGCCCAGATCCACTGCTAGCAGATATTGTCCTCTTTGGACTTTCCTTTTCGGGCTTCCCCTCAACGCTTTAAAACGCGTCTACTAGGGGAAGGTTTCCACACCCTTATAAATGGGGGTTTGTTCTCCTCCCCAACCAATGTGGGACATCACAGACACTATATGATAAACAGGATCTAACACATCCATTTTTGCATATAGAAGGATATAATTGCACATTTATTCCGCATTCCTAAGTATAGGTCATGCTACACTATCCCCTAGGGTCATGGATGAAAATTAAAGCGATCCCTATAAGTATTACTTCCTAGGAGTCCATGTGGCCATTACAATTTAATGGGTTATTTTAACGTTACTTGATTCCTAAGTCAGGTACTTAGTTTAGGTCCTTACCTCATTGTTCTTGACTTAATTCTTCCATATTCCTTTAGATCATACTTAAAATTAAGGGTCATATTGAATTACACGATATTTCAACAAGTAATTTTTGAAGAAAAGTCGAGATTGGCTACTTATATTTTAGACACACCAACTATTGATGCACAATTCTGACAAAAAAAAAAAGAAAAAAAAAAATCACCTAACTATGATGTGCTCTAGGATAAGATTACTTGAAAAATGACGAGAACAATATTGTGTTTTTCATCTATAGTCTGATACTTCAATCGAAGTGGAAAAATGTAGCAAGGTAATATTTTTTTTAGCTTAATAGCATGTTTGTTTATTACATAAATTATTATACTACCATATGCTTTTCATTACATTTTTATAATGTTTGTTTATTACATAGATTATTATAGTACCATGTGCTCTTCATTATATTTTTATAAGGTTTTCTTATCTGTTTTTTTATTTTTTTTCTTGGGGTTATTTTTTAATTTGTCTCCCATTCACAAACTATTTCCAAATCTTTTAAAATATTCCTTTGAGTTTATAATAAAGGTTAACCGTGGTGTTATTTCAAAGTCATTTTTTAATTAGACATAATCATCAAATATTTGAGAGCGTGTAATTTTGAGAAAGACTAAATAATGAAGAAAGGATAATATTTAAATGAACACGTTCAAAACAATATCACTTATTTTACAAACGGCCTCGAAATAGGCTCTTCATAGTCAAAGATGCTTATCTCATTCTTATCAAGAACAACAAATAATATATAAATCACAATACACAAATCACGTTGTCCTAACCAAACTCCAAAAAATTCAGCTTTCAAAGAGCCGAGAAGTTCATTAATAACTATAAATACTCGACCCCTTAAGCCACATCCAAACCCAAATAAAAGAAGACAAAATCAAAGAAGATCAAGATGTCTGAATGTCCCCCAGGTACGTTCTTCCCATCACATGATTTAGTTCTATCTTCTTCAAAAATTTGGAATAACTTATTGTAATGCCCCAAAACTGTAGGAAAAACTCAATGGCCAGAGCTTGTTTTTGTGGAGTTTTCTACTGCGGCTTTGATTATAGAGAGGGAGAATCCTAATGTGAAAGCACATAAGATTCTAGCTGGAAGTCCGAGAATTTTGAACTTCGATTGTTCACGAGTTTGGATTGATGTCAATATTAATGACGTTGTTGTTTTAGTTCCTCATGTTGGTTAAGGATTGAGATGACTATGTAAGTGGAAGTTATATGTATGAATTTATGCATCCATATAATGTATTTGAAGGTAATAATAAGGTAGTATCCTCCTACCACTTCAAGTTCAATCTTTATGGGTTTTGCTATTCTTCAATGAACTTTTAAATTTAATTAACGGTTAGAGGACTATTTTTCCATTATTCTTCTACAAATAATAATAACTTGTTTGAGATTCGAATCACTCCACAAGCAAGATTGATCAAGTCGAGCTTGAATGATTCTACATGCAACCTAAACTACATAGAATTGC
This sequence comes from Cucurbita pepo subsp. pepo, assembly GCF_002806865.2. Taxonomy (NCBI): domain Eukaryota; kingdom Viridiplantae; phylum Streptophyta; class Magnoliopsida; order Cucurbitales; family Cucurbitaceae; genus Cucurbita; species Cucurbita pepo. Next base: position 2,847,926 of record NC_036652.1, read on the forward strand.
AAATATATTTAACCATTGGCTAAAAAAAAACACAAATGCTAGTTTTACTATATTTAAGTCTTCTAACAAATACAACATACATGGCTTTGCATACCCTAAAAAATGAAAACTAATTAAGATATTCAAAAAGTTGTAACATTCATAGTNATTGATGTCAATATTAATGACGTTGTTGTTTTAGTTCCTCATGTTGGTTAAGGATTGAGATGACTATGTAAGTGGAAGTTATATGTATGAATTTATGCATCCATATAATGTATTTGAAGGTAATAATAAGGTAGTATCCTCCTACCACTTCAAGTTCAATCTTTATGGGTTTTGCTATTCTTCAATGAACTTTTAAATTTAATTAACGGTTAGAGGACTATTTTTCCATTATTCTTCTACAATAATAATAACTTGTTTGAGATTCGAATCACTCCACAAGCAAGATTGATCAAGTCGAGGTTGAATGATTCTACATGCAACCTAAACTACATAGAATTGCAAATAAATTTAATCATTGGCTAAAAAAAAACACAAATGCTAGTTTTACTATATTTAAGTCTTCTAACAAATACAACATATATGGCTTTGCATACCCTAAAAAATCAAAACTATTTAAGATATTCAAAGAGTTGTAACATTCATAGTTTATGACCATAATTAACCCCTACGTAACATAAGGTAAATAAAAAGTCTTAAAATATATTAAAGAAATACAATAACTCTAAACTATTCTGAATTGTAATCCACCCAAAATTTATAATAATGAAACTTCTTGTACGACCCTAAATTTTACCTATTTAATCTAAGGTCATGACTATACCTTGAAATGCGAAATTTACATTAAATAGGCCCTGTTCATAAATGCGACTTACACTCGTCTTTTATTACCTCGTGAAAGAGAAAATGATTACAAGGGAAAGAAAGAAAAAGAACATTATTGAAATAAACGAAAATGAACAAAACCAAAATGAATGTCTTATACTACCCTATGGTTTATTATGCAAATACAATTCAACCTAAACTAACGATGCAAACCGAATTCAACCTAGACTATGAAATGGAAAAAAAAAAACAACTACCCTATGCACGTGCCACGGTCCCGGGTGTACGATGCCGCTGTCGATGTCACATGGGTGGCTTGCCCTTATCTAAAAAAAAGTAAAGTAGCACGAGGCTTGAGTATTTCTAGATTACTCAGTAACTGACCCCCTATCGGGGTTATGCAACAATCAAGAACAATGAAATGATGGGACCTATCTTTCGTTTCGTTTCGCTTCGTTCTTCCTACAGTGCTGTCCTAACGGGTAATCGTGGACGTGTACCATATACTCTACATACAGCCCATATGTGTGAGTATGGGCTCACCAGCTAGTTCGCACACCGCTGGGCCACTTTCCTTATCCAGTGGGCATACTCTGGGAGCCCCTTATGCCAGGACCCGTTAAAACTAGTAACCGTCACGGCAGCGCTATGCAAAGCATAACGATTGTTGTCCTGCCATTGGATGTACGCGTCCGTACCCTCGTGATGGGATAGGGGTATCCCTCCAGATGCATGAACACACATAATGCATGAGGTCCCCTCTACTTCTACATTTATCATTAATGAACATAACCCCCTGTAGCGACCTGAAGGTCATTCCTATTGCTAATCCTCTATAGGAAGAATCACGCATTCATACACCTAGAGCTAATGGACATTCAATCATGCAAGCAGACAAACATATCCTCAACGGGGGTGATAACATCCATCAAGCACTCGAAGCGTAGATTTCACAAACTGTCAACATGAAATGACACTTTAACGGCTATCAGATATTGTTCTCTTTGGGCTTTTCTTTTCGGGCTTCCCCTCAAGACTTTAAAACGCGTCTGCTAGGTGAAGGTTTTCACACCCTTATAAATGGTGGTTTGATCTCCTCCTCAACCAATGTGGGACATCACAATCCACCGCCCTTCGGGGCCCATGTCCTCGCTGGCAATCTTTCCTTCTTCCAATCAATGTGGGACCACCCCCAAATCCACCCCCCCTTTGGGGCCCAGCGTCCTTACTGGCACACCGCCTCATTTCTACCCCCTTCGGGGAAGAGCGAGAAGGCTGACACATCGTTTGATGTCTGGCTCTGATACCATTTGTAATGGCCCAGATCCACTGCTAGCAGATATTGTCCTCTTTGGACTTTCCTTTTCGGGCTTCCCCTCAAGGCTTTAAAACGCGTCTACTAGGGGAAGGTTTCCACACCCTTATAAATGGGGGTTTGTTCTCCTCCCCAACCAATGTGGGACATCACAGACACTATATGACAAACACGATCTAACACATCCATTTTTGCATATAGAAGGATATAATTGCACATTTTTTCCGCATTCCTAAGTATAGGTCATGCTACACTATCCCCTAGGGTCATGGATGAAAATTCAAGCGATCCCTATAAGTATTACTTCCTAGGAGTCCATGTGGCCATTACAATTTAATGGGTTATTTTAACGTTACTTGGTTCCTGAGTCAGGTACTTAGTTGAGGTCCTTACCTCATGGTTCTTGACTTAATTCTTCCATATTCCGTTAGATCATACTTAAAATTAAGGGTCATATTGAATTTCAAGATATTTCTATAAGTAATTTTTGAAGAAAAGTCGAGATTGGCTACTTATATTTTAGACGACACCAACTATTGATGCACAATTCTAACAAAAAAAAAAAAAAAAAAAAAAAAAAAAAAAAAAAANTCATGATGAATTTCTAATCTAGGGGAGAAGATTACTTGAAAAATGACGAGAACAATATTGTGTTTTTCACCTATAGTTTGATACTTAAATCCAAGTGGAAAAATGTAGCCAGGTAATATTTTTTTTAGCTTAATATTGGACTTATTGCATGTTTGTTTATTACATAGATTATTATACTACCATATGCTTTTCATTACATTTTTATAATGTTTGTTTATTACACAGATTATTATACTACCATGTGCTCTTCATTATATTTTTATAAGGTTTTCTAATCTGTTTTTTTATTTTTTTTTTCTTGGGGTTATTTTTTAATTTGTCTCCCACTTACAAACTATTTCCAAATCTTTTAAAATATTCCTTTGAGTTTATAATAAAGGTTTTTACAACCATGGTGTTATTTCAAAGTCATTTTTTAAAATTTTCTTAGACATAATCATCAAATATTTGAGAGCGTGTAATTCTGAGAAAGACTAAATAATGAAGGAAGGATAATATTTAAATGAACACGTTCAAAACAATATCACTTATTTTACAAACGGCCTCGAAATAGCTTCCTCATAGTCAAAGATGCTTATCTCATTCTTATCAAGAACAAATAATATATGAATCACAATACACAAATCACGTTGTTCTAACCACAACTCAAAAAAATTTAGGTTTCAAAGAGCTGAGAAGTTCATTAATGACTATAAATACTCGACCCCTTAAGTCACATCCAAACCCAAATAAAAGAAGACAAAATCAAAGAAGATCAAGATGTCTGAATGTCCTTCAGGTATGTTCTTCCCATCACATGATTTAGTTCTATCTTCTTCAAAAATTTGGAATAACTTATTGTAATGCCCCAAAACGGTAGGAAAAAACCAATGGCCAGAGCTTGTTTTTGTGGAGTTTTCTACTGCGGCTTTGATTATAGAGAAGGAGAATCCTAATGTGAAAGCACATGAGATTCTAGCTGGAAGTCCGAGAATTTTGAACTTCGATTGTTCACGAGTTTGGGTTGATGTCAATATTAATGGCGTTGTTGTTTTAGTTCCTCGGGTTGGTTAAGGATTGAGATGACTATGTACGTGTAAGTTATATGTATGAATTTATGCATACATATAATGTATTTGAAGGTAATAATAAGGTAGTATCCTCCTACCACTTTAATTTCAATCCTTATAGGTTTTACTATTCTTCAACGAACTTTTAAATTTAATTAACGGTTAGAGGACTATTTTTCCATTATTCTTCTACAATAATAATAACTTGTTTGAGATTCCAATCACTCCACAAACAAGATTGATCAAGTCGAGGTTCAATGATTCTACATGCAACCTAAACTACATAGAATTGCAAATAAATTTAACCATTGGCTAAAAAGAAAGCACAAATGCTCGTTTTACTATATTTTCCAAGTCTTCTAACAAATACAACATACATGGCTTGGCATACCCTAAAAAATGAAAACTATTTAAGATATTCAAATAGTTGTAACATTCATCCTTTATGACCATAATTAACCTTACGTAACATAACGTAAATAAAAAGTCTTAAAATATATTAATGAAATACAATAACTCTAAACTATTCTAAATTGTAATCCACCCAAAATTTATAATAATGAAACTTCTGTAACAACCCTAAATTTTACCTATTTAATCTAAGATCATTACTATACCTTGAAATGCAGAATTAAAATTAAATGGGCCCTGTTCATAAATGCGACTTACACTCTCCTTCTATTACGTCGTGGAAGAGAAAATGATTACAAGGGAAAGAAAGGAAAAGAACATTATTGAAATAAAGGAAAAGGAACAAAACGGTGATTACAAAAGAAAGAAAGGAAAAGAACATTATTGAAATAAAGGAAAAGGAACTAAACAGAAATGAATGTCTTATACTACCCTATGGTTTATTATGCAAATACAATTCAACCTAAACTAACCTATACTGATGATGCAAACCGAATTTAACCTAGACTATGAAATAGAAAAAAAAACTACCCTATGCATGTGCCACGGTCCCGGGGTGTACGATGCCGCCGTCGATGTCACATGGGTGCCTTGCCCTTATCTGAAAAAGTAAAGTAGCACGAGGCTTGAGTATTTCTAGAATACTCAGTAAGTGACCCCCTATCGGGGTTATGCAACAATCACAAGCAATGAAATGATGGGACCTATCTTTCGTTTTGTTTTTCCTACGGTGCTGTCCTAACGGGTAATCGTGGATGTGTACCATATACTCTACACACAGCCCATACGTGTGAGTATGGGCTCACCAGCTAGTTCGCACACCGCTGGGCCACTTTCCTTATCCGGTGGGCATACTCTGGGAGCCCCTTATGCTAGGACCCGTTAAAACTAGTAACCGTCACGACAGCGCTATGCAAAGCATAACGATCGTTGTCCTGCCATTGGATGTACGCGTCCGTACCCTCGTGATGGGATAAGGGTATCCCCCCATATGCATGAACACAGATAATGCATGAGGTCCCCCCTACTTCTACATTTATCATTAATGAACATAACCCCCCTGTCACATTCCATGCTTCATGTCATTCTCATTTTCAATTTACATTTCATACATATTCCTATCGGGGTTATGATTCCAGACAGTTTACCGTGTTTCATGTCATACAATTCATGCTGTTTACATTCAACCATTCCATACAATCATGCCATAACCATTCAAGATCAACATATCGTCACATGCATTACACATCACATCAGACTCAGCAGCATACATACATAGCATACATTCATGTTCACATGACTATGTACTTAAGCATAATAATCTAGCATACAATTTAATGACACGTGCAAATCCACGTGCACGTGCCAACATACAACAAATAACGCGTAACCTACGATGGGTGAGCCACTTACATGGTAGGCCTTAGCCGAAGTACTCCCTAGAATATAACGTAAGATCCTAGCTCCTCGTGAACGTTCTACGCTTTCGTTGGTGGTTGGTTCCTATTGGTTCATTTGTCACTTTCGTTAGTATTTCACAAACAAAATTAATTTCCAACTTGAATTTTTGGAATACGACCTTAAAATGATCTATTTTACCTTAAAGAGGGCCGAAACTAAGTCCGAGAGGGTCGAAATGGTAACAAATGGGCTGAAAATAGGTTGACCGAGCCGAATAAGTCGCTGGAGCCGAGAAGCCGCCGCCGAGCAGATTGAGCCGCCGGAGCCGTGCAGCAGATGTGCCGTGGCACAACCAGAGGGCGACGCGTGTGTAGGGGTCTCGGGTCGAGGCGCGGGTTATCGGATCGCTCGCGGGTTTCGGGTCGTTCGCGGGTGATGGGTCGTTCGGCTGAAGGAAAAGTGTAGGTGAGTTGGGCTGGGCGTGTCGGCGTTGGACTGGGCTTGCGGGTCTCGAGTCGAGGCTGTCGGGTTGGGCCATAACTGGGCTTACGCATTTTGGGCTGAAGCGACTAGGCCGCGGGAACCGTCGGGTAATGGGCTGACCTAAGGAGATTGGGTTCGGTTCGGGTTGCGGGATCCGGCCCTTGGCTCGTACTTCGTCTTCTTCACCCGGTTGCCTGCGCATTTTTCCAACGACTTTTCTCTCTCCACGTTAACGTCGTTTCGACTCCTTTTTCCCTCCTTTTTTCTCCGTTCCCGAGTCTCTTCTTCCCCCTAACCCTGTTTTTTGTATTGATTTGGTTTGTAAAGGCCTCACACTCCCGGATCTGGAGAAGTTCGAAAATCCGACGTTCCGTCTCCCTTGCCGACGGTGTTCAACGTATAGGATTCGTCTAAATCTACCCTGGATGTGTGTAAAAGATTCTGGGATTACTTTTGTTGCGTAAAATGAAGGTTTTGACGTCGATTTCGTATGGATTGGCCTCGCTGGAGTTTCATCGGATTTTTCTGTCCTCTTCGTTTTTCTCTATTTTTTTTGTTCTTTGCAGGTTGTTTTGGGGTGGCTGAAGGTCGAGGTCGAGTTCTGTGGCATCCCAGCCTTCGGTCGCCCTTTGTGGGTGTGTGCGAGCGAAAACTCCGGCGTTCGCCAGAGTTTTTCGGTTCTACCGACGACCTTTTTTTTTTTTTTTTTTTTT